>NC_089745.1:36777989-36780489 GCF_040412425.1 Macrobrachium rosenbergii
CATTCTTTCCTGACAAATGTACATTTTCAGTCTTACAATAACTTCTTTGTTTTCAGTTTCAGCTCGCTGTATCCAGCTCCAAATAAATGTAACTGTATTTGACAAATATATGTATGCGTGATGTGTGCTAGACTTACATCACGAAACTCAGCACTTTTCGTGATTGCATCCTCACCGTAACATTAGGTTCGAATCCTCCAGGGATGTTAGGAGCTTCTTCATTTAATCATCACTTAGATTTAAGACTAGGAATTTTCGGCTCACATTGGGACCGAACTCTGGTCTCTCAAATGAAAGGCAAGGGCGCTACCAACTGACTCTCACAAGTCATAGAAGAAATTGGAACCTAAGTACTTATGTACCAGAGTGTTTTCATGGTCAGGCCACTGCCTAACACACCAATGAGTTTTACCCGACTTCCCGACCCACCAGTGACCCAGTTGCTAGCATTTCTTTCGAATTACCCATCCAGCATGAATACGATGGATAATCAACACATGAGCACAAGTTTCGTAGAAATAAATTTCTGACACATCGGGATCGAACCCAGGTCTTTCAAATGAAAGGCAAGGGCACTACCAACTGAAACACAGAAGTCATAAAAGAAGTTAGAACCTAAGTACTTCTACCGGCTAACATACCAGCAAGTTTTACCTAATTTCCCGACCCACCAGTGACCCAACTATTTTAGTAGCATTTCATTCAGCTCCTTAGCCTTTCATTTAAGAGACCCTGGGTTCGATCTCCATGTAAATAAGAAACTTATTTTTTGTAAAACACTTGCTCATATGTTGATTAGTTCCATCATATACAGTATATATATATATATATATATATATATATATATATATATATATATATATATATATACAGTACATATATATATATATATATATATATATATATATATATATATATATACAATACAGTATATATATGAATATCAATTCACTATACCTTTGGAATAACTTACATCCAAGGGAATTATAACTGATAAGTACTTCAGCACCGTCAGGATTCGGATAAAATTTATATTTATTTATGTATATATATAAATATATATCTAAAAAACATATACAGTATATATAATACATACATTATATATATACGTATATAAATAAATAAATAAATATATATATATATATATGTGTGTGTGTGTTTATGTATATAATATTCATATATTATATATATAATATGTATATATATATATATATATATATATATATATATATATATATATATATATATATATATATATATATATATATATATATATATATATATATATATATATACACAAACTTAATGAAAAATTGAAATAAAACGCGACTCATATGGCTAACAATGAATCTGGACTGCTCGATTGCGGTTCAAGTGACAGGGAGTGGAATCACATGCAGAAGTCCTCAGTTGGTGTCATAAAGATTTTTTCACCCCTCACTCTTGTCAAGCCTGATTTCCTGAATGCCTTATTATAATTGCGATTCGGTTTCAATTTACAGCCCACATTAATTGAGATCATAATTTTTTATTATGTTGAGACAACACAAATATGACTCCAAAGCAGACCCTGGTCAACACTTGATGATAGTGGTGATATTTTAGTGAGCTTTTGTTAAGAAGAAGATGTAATTCGAATTTATAATTTATTAGTGGCGATATTTTAGTGAGCTTTTGTTAAGAAGAAGATGTAATTCGAATTTATAATTTATTAGTGGTGATATTTTAGTGAGCTTTTGTTAAGAAGATGTAATTCGAATTTATAATTTATTAGTGGTGATATTTTTGTGAGCTTTTGTTAAGAAGAAAATGTTATTCGAATTTATAATTTGTCAGTGGTGATATTTTAGTGAGCGTTTGTTAAGAAGAAAATGTTATTCGAATTTATAATTTGTCAGTGGTGATATTTTAGTGAGCGTTTGATAAGATGAAAATGTAATTCGAATTTATAATTTATTAGTGGTGATGTTATAGTGAGCTTTTGTTAAGAAGAAAATGTAATTCGAATTTATAATTTATTAGTGGTGATGTTATAGTGAGCTTTTGTTAAGAAGAAAATGTAATTCGAATTTATGATTTATTAGTGGTGACATTTTAGTGAGCTTTTGTTAAGAAGAAAATGTAATTCGAATTTTTAATTCATTAGTGGTGATATTTTAGTGAACTTTTGTTAAGGAGAAAATGTAATTCGAATTTATAATTTATTGGTAGAGATATATTAGTGAGTTTCTGTTAAGAAGAAAATGTAATTAGAATTTATAATTTATTAGTGGTGATATTTTAATGAACTTTTGTTAAGAAGAAAATGTAATTCGAATTTATAATTGATTAGTGTGAAAATGTCCACCAACTGTTTTCAGGTTATTGTCATTGTTTATCAGTCAATAATTGACCTATTTTCACATATTGACATTTTGTCAGAAATTCTCTTTTCGAGCTTTTCGATATTAGATATGGTTGAAGATTCGTTATAATTAATCTTATTATTATATAAAAGGAA
>NC_089745.1:36785489-36827989 GCF_040412425.1 Macrobrachium rosenbergii
AATAGCAAATATTTATTACTTTCTCTATCTGGAATTGTATTTTGACTGTAATTTCCATTACTATCAAATGTTGTTTACGGTAACTGTACCTAAAGTTCTTGAGGAATCCTTACAGTCCTTGTAATGAACTTTTTTTTATGCTTCTTAAGGTATCATCATGGCCTTTGCCATATTTTCAGTTGCGTTATATTCTTTCGACAGGTCTTACCTACCCCCTTATCGTAGTTTTTAGAGCTTGATTGAACCTTTTTATTTATTTTTATTTATTTATATTTTATTTCTAGAACAATCGGATATGCCTACCTACCTCAGAATCAACAAACTCCTCGTAACTGGCCAGTCATTCTTCAGGTAGAAGAGAGAGAGAGAGAGAGAGAGAGAGAGAGAGAGAGAGAGAGAGAGAGAGAGAGTTGATGGCACTTTTCAGGCCAGGAGTTATACGTACGCCAAGGAAGATTCACCTTCACTTATCTCTCTTTAACAACCATGTCTATGACCGCCTTACTCGTGAAGTCTCGCAGTTATTGTTCTCCTTTTCTCGTATCTTTTTTCTTGTTTCTGTGTGAGAAAAACAACTGTTAAGTGTTTTTGTGTTTGAGTAAGTTTGTGTGTTTGTAACTGCCTGTCCAGTTGGCCTTTGATGCAAGGCATTACTCTTTGTCTCGATTTCATTTTGTCATTGGTATTAGCTGGGATTCTTTACCACGGTGAAAGGGTCATCTGTAGTTAGTTCATCTCTCTCTCTCTCTCTCTCTCTCTCTCTCTCTCTCTCTCTCTTACATATATACTTGTTATTTTTACGTTCCTACAGCGGTATAACCATGTTGGAACTTTGGAAATTAAGTCGGAAATGATGATATCTGTGGAATATAAACATTGATCGTTGTATTTTACTATTTGGTAAATACTAGTGTATTTAACGCATTGGAGAAGTACGTTATCATTTTTTAGGTTTGTTCAATACCTTCCTATTTCGTTTTCATGTTTACTTTTGGAATCTGATTTTCATGAAATCATCATCTTACATCATTCCATGTGATGAAGTCGTATACTTATTCCTAAACGGATGCGGAGTTTGATCCTCATCTTCAAAACAGTTGACTCGTGTTCATGTCCATGTTCCCTAAGTTTGCTCCGACGCAGTTTAGAGAAACTCCCTCGCGCACTCAATTGTAATATTAAATTATATCCTCGCATGGCCATTCAAAAGTAACGTGACATTACATTTCAAAAACTTTAACATTTGCAACGAAGCTACAGATGTGATTGGTTAAGATGAAATTGCGTGACTGAAGACAAACGCCTTGAAGAATTTTTCAATTTTTCATCGGGGACGAACATGACATTTCAGCGAACACTTTTACGGCCTTCTCTTGAGAAATATGAGTGGTCACTTCGGAGCAATACTTCACGGTGGTAGGCTTTTAATATGTTGTATATGTATTATATACGAAACTACAATTGATGTTGTTCATGTATAAAAGTGTGGGATTATGCATGGATGTATACACACGCGTACACTCACACGTACTGACTTTACCGACAAAGCATAGGTCAGAGTTCCGAACGAGTCGGTATATTCCGTTTATTACCAATCTCTGTTCTGGAGACCTAACCCTTGTATTATATACCTGGTAGCTTGTAGACTATGGCGGCTGGAACCAGCGTAGGGAAGGGCATGGGGCTAGCAGCCTCATATGCAGAAAAAGAATGAGAGAGGCAGAGGGATCTTTGATGCATGTCATCTCTGCATTTCACGTCTTTGCGTAAGTTAAGTATACCTTAGTTTAACTAGACCACTGAGCTGATTAACAGCTCTCATAGGGCTGGCCCGAAGGATTAGATTTATTTTACGTGGCTAAGAACCAATTGGTTACCTAGCAACGGGACCTACAGCTTATTGTGGAATCCGAACCATATAACAAGAAATAAATTTCTATCACCAGAAATAAAGTCCTCTAATTCTTCATTGGCCGGTCGGAGAAACGTCTTTGCGCAATGTAATGCCTGGTTTAAATTCATCTGCAGAAACTACGTCTTGATGAATAACGTAGACTATAGGTCATCCTTACCTAACTTCCTTCTTTAGATGTGTGTCTTGTATCCTTAGCTGTCTTGTAAGCGATTTGAAGTTTTGTGTATAACGGCGGATGGGGCTAAGAAGTACAAAACTTGACCTAGCTGCTCAGATAACTGAGGAGGATCAAGCTAGGGTCACGACTAATCGTTACTGGCACTTGTTACAAACCTTTTGGGTCTAAAATATTTAGACCCTGGTGTCATTAGGGTGACTCTCTTGCGTTCTTAAGACAGTAAGCTTCTTTTGTCATGTGAAAGACCATTATCTAAAGGCTAAGGAACCTCTCTTTAAAGCAAAGGTGCAGCTGTGGACGCCTTAGGCGGGCGGAAGAGAATGCCAAGTCTGGCAACGCTTTAGCTGTTTTGGTTTGACGCCTCTGAAGGAGGTGGGTTCCCTTCATGTGGAAGTACTGTGTATACCCTCTTGCAGCCGTCAGCCTCCATAGATCTTCACTAAGTGTGCACACCAAAGGATTTGTTGGTTCAAAAGAGAGACAATAACAGCCATTCGGTCTTGCTGAGGTTTATAACAGTTGCACGTATGCAGTGAGAAGTAATGTTCGAAGGTGTCCTTTTGATATCATGGTGAAGATCCAATGTAGAACTAATTTGATTTAATAATAGAATAATGCGCTCAGTTAAAGATTTGCCTATGGAAGCTGTAAATATCTTTTGTAGTTATCCCAATAAATAAATATTAAGTAATGACCATTAGCTGATTTTTCATAATCGGATATCGTTGGTTGCATGGAATTAGGTTGTTATTTATTACACACTAGATCAATTGCGCTCTTGGGATCTAGTTTTCATTTAGAACAGCTGCTCCTCCCTTTCCCGTTTCCGGATTCATAAAGTTATTCCGTATTCTTTTCTTAATTTTTTAATGCACATTATACTCTTTCCTATCTTGGCTAAATCCAGCGATCAACTCCAAACCTGCTTGTCGCTTCCAATGTCAGGTTAAATCTTCCATCCTCACCAACTTCTATTTTTCAGCAGGTTAATTTTCTCTCGTAATCCTGGCTTAAGGTATTTTGCGAACTTGAACCGCTCGCCAAGGCAAGCTTTGACAGGCCCTGAAACTGTTCGCGTGATTTTTGGACTATGGTTACCTTTGTAAGTTTACCCCAGTTCTGATATTTTATTAGCCTAATCTTACCTTAGCACGTAGACAGTAAGCCTAACTTATAAATGGCTCTTTAGTTTTTATATGTTTAATCCATGCATAAGCAAAAGTAACATGGTTCTTTTGGGATTATTATTTTAGCTTGAATGGAGAATTTTCTTTCAAATTTGTCTTGAACTGTAACTCCCGAGAGTTACTGTGGGGAAAATAATAATTATTACATTTTAAAGGCAGATGAAATTTTGTTGATTTTGCGCGAATCTTTATTGGACACAGAAATTTAATCTAGGGTATATAGTTTTATTTAAATGATGATGATGCTGATGATGATGATGATGATGATGATTATTATTATTATTATTATTATTATGATAATGTAGTTCAATTAGACCACCGAGTAACATTTTTATGGTAATGATAAGCATTAGCTCCGTGCTTGTATTTACCCTGGAAGCTGGTTTTTTCTACACTTTTAGGGCTTCTAATACTGGCGGTGCATTTGTTTGTTGTCGGCCGTGTTTAGTACTGGCCCGTGTGGGGGGCGGCGGTACCCATACGTTAACAAGTTATTGCACTTGCCGGACGGGATATGAACCGTTCCAAACAGACGTACCCGTGCTCTGTCTTGTGAAGATAGCGTATGGAAACCCGTTGTTGGATGGACTTTAGGGGTTAATTACAGGTTAATGACATTCGCGCGACAAAAATTGAAGGTAAATCCATAGTTAGCAACCAAAAAACTGTAGAAAAAGTCAAGTTAGAAGGAAATCGCCGCCGCGGAGCTACTACTTAGATCTGCCATTTTTAGATTCTCATAAGGTTGACCGGAGGACTCGTTCGTAAATTAGAAGAGAAAACTGAAACAAGTCTGAATCAGAGAAATTGAACAGCCAAGTGTAGAGCTAAATGCCGAGTGCAATGAAGGCGAACGCGCTGTCAGCAGTAATTTCCTATACGGGTTTCATTCATGGAATGAATACGGTCATGTTCATTCATTTAGATCACACTTTCATTACGTCTGTTTTAGTTTGAACTAATTTAATTTTCATTTGATTTAATTTTTAAGATATCCCTCGCCACCCCTGAGAAAAAGCTGACCTTAATTTCCGTTACGGAGTTGTTCGTGGTTCCCTTGCTTTGTTCCTGTTAGATTTGTTATACCTCCTTCCTCTTACTTAAATTTGTATGGCTGTAACTCTCGTCTTCCGCTAGTCCACTTTGCGACGACCGGGCCTTTCTTCAGCGGTGAAGAAGTTTTAATCAATGCAACCTCCTGTTGCATATGTATAGTATAATATCAATATTCATCACAGCTTTCATGAATATTTCCTAAGTAATTTCTTCTATGAGAATACTGTATTTTTTAATGTCAGCACCTGACTCGTAGTTTTCAAGATTGGTATTGCTAATATCTCGTACTTTTTTCGCCGAAGACATTCAAACAGTTAAACTGGTAATCATCATTATCTTTACTCCTTCCATGTCGTGGGTTTTCTTAGACTGTTTTGGGTTTTTCTTTTCTTTTCCTTTGCAATTAACAGACATTGGTCTAGAAGGTAACCAGAGGATGAATATTAAATAACTCTTTATTTACTTTATTATATCACCATCAGATCGCCGACATCGGAATTATTCTCCTCCAATTGCCCGACAGCAGATTCCCGAACCTCATTTGAAAGCAACTTTTTCTGTGCTATAAGATTTCAACATATTGGACAATATTGCATTGATATCCAGGAAATGAATGCGAGCAAGATCGCGAACCTATGAGAAAGTAAACTGTGCTCGGGGACAGCGGGCATACCCATAGAATACCTCGGACGTGGTTGGCGGGGTTGCCGAATACCTTGCATGTGGTAGTGGGCGCGTTGGCAGTCGTGTCAGCTGAGACCAGGCTCTTCCAGACGGGGTCAGTGCGGCACAGAACTCAGCGAAAGGAGGGTGCGTGGCAGCGGCACTCCTCTGACACAGGGCTTCCTCCCAAGGCACACTCGCATCTCGAGGGTGCCACGCGTTGGCCTGAGCATCAAGTTCCGCCGCGGTTTGTATGGTGCCGCCTCTTCCCCGCGTGGATAGATAGGGGTTTCCTTACACGGGACAGAAGAGTTCATCCAAACTTATTTTGGGCTTTACGAGCCATGCGGTTATCATTGTGATAAGTCCTTAGTTGCTGTCAGCAGATTTTAAAGCAATTAAACTGACCAACGTTTTTAGTTGCAGTTGCTGTGCTTTACGTGGAAATGCTCTATTTAATCTCGTAAACAGTATCAGATTCAATTCAACGTTTACTTTAATAAAACTAGACAAATAGAGTAGCGGAAATTATTTATGACTTTAGTATACCTTTGCTAATGCTGTTGTAGTGTGTAGTTGCCTAGGCACATGTAACATTCAAAGAAAAAGAACATAATTAAGTTGATCTCGGTATGGCGATTGAAAAGTATAATATCTGTCCTTGGTATTCCCGGCTCTTGCTCTAACCAGAGGTGAAGTTTACTTCCCCTTACCTAAAGTATCTTCCTCAACGCCAAGGTAAGGTAAGACGTACGACTCAGTTGTATGAAGTTAATACATGTAATGCTCTCGTTGCAGCTTACCAGAAATCACGTTTTTGTTTGTTTTTCTTTTGGCAGTCTAGCATTAATAACTAAGTCCTGATTAATAATTAAAACGGGAGTTTTAAAAAGGGTATATCTTATGAATGATTAAAATCTCCTTCACCGCTCTCTCTCTCTCTCTCTCTCTCTCTCTCTCTCTCTCTCTCTCTCTCTCTCTCTCTCTCTCTCTCTCTCTCTCTCTCTCTCCGTGTGAGAGTGCAACAGTCAAAGACTAGTCTCAGAATAGAAAAACGTATTCATGCCCCAATTCCTTTCCCTTGCATGGGTGTCTGCTTTCAACATTAAATTCCCTTTGATTTGGATGGTTTATTATACGCCGTGATATATTTGATTTCATTAGCGCTTCAAAAGCACAGCCGTTACAGTGCATCCACGTTAATCACAGCGTCTCAATTAGCCTGAGAAAATATGGGAAGAAAAGTACAGAAAATAACATGTTCATTGTCTTCAGAGGTCCTGTGAGATCTATTAGAAGATAGAAGTGATATTTCGTTTTAGCCTTGAACTTTTGGGGATTGTCACGTCACGGCAAATATTCCATCGCAGCTCTCTCTCTCTCTCTCTCTCTCTCTCTCTCTCTCTCTCTCTCTCTCTCTCTCTCTCTCTCTCTCTCTCTCTCATTTTGTCTGCTTTTCAACTACTACATATCATTAAATTTGCATGTCTCTCTATCTATGTAAAATTCATTTCCGTCTATCGTTTAACCATTCCAGTGAACCAATATATCCTCTCATCTTTCTTATTCATATCTGTTTTCTTGTAGCCACTTCAGCGATGTGTAAAATTCCTCTCTCTCTCTCTCTCTCTCTCTCTCTCTCTCTCTCTCTCTCTCTCTCTCTCTCTCTCTCTCTCTCTGTGATTTATTTCTGTTAGTGTACTCAAATCTGTCTTTTTGATTGTGGTAATATTCTCTGTCATATCTCTGTCGCTCTCTGTCATACTGTCAGCGTGTTTGAATGTATGTTTCCGGATAAGTACTAAACTTAGATTGACTATTTTGTCGACACGAGTTGGGATAAAAGTTTTTTTTTCTCTCTAAATCATTATCATGTGAATACCCAGTAATTTTTTGTTTTATGTGAAGAATGTTAATGTGTAATTGAGACGAAATTACATTGCTGTTGTAAATGGTAACGTTGTGTAGATGTAATAATGACAGGTAAAATTAGGAGAAATAATGTGTGGGGCTGGGGAGAGGAGGGTGAGGGTTGGCCTTATTCTAGTGTTAGAAAAAGATGAAAATGATAATTTTCATTTCTTGCATCAGTTTTACAATTACTCATATGCTGTGAACTTTAGAATTTACATTGTTTAGTGTTTAATTATCTCCTGTATCACATATTTTATTATTTGCTTAGGATGCTTGTAATTATGTTGTTTAAATCGTAAGATGTTTCCAGTTTGAACGCTTATTTCTATAAATTTACTTAAAATGTTTTGTGCACGCTGTTGGCCCAGCGTTCGACTCTCCGACCGGCCTTTGAAGAATTAGAGCAATTTGTTTCTGGTGATAGGAATTCATTTCTCGTCATAATGTGGTTCGGATTCCACAATAAGCTGTAGTCCCGTTGCTAGGTAACCAGTTGGTTCTTAGCGACGTAAAATAAATCTAACCCTAGGAGAGCTGTTAATCAGCTCAGTGGTCTGGTAAACTAAGATATACTTTAACATTCTTAGTTACCAACGCATTCAATGAAAAGCCATCGGTCTTAGTTACGCAATCCAACAATGTCACTTTACTCAAAGGTGTGCAGTATACCTGGCACAAAAGGTAAGTTCCCTTGACTGTGGCAGCAGGGGTTATTGTGTAACCTGGTTAAAGTTTAGGGCCCTTTTATTTTACCTCTTAGCACCTTCTGGGTTCCCGTAAATTGCTTTGAACCTGGGCTGATTGTCGCTCGAGCTTGTCTAAAAGCTTTTACGTCCATAAAGTGGATTTTGGGTTAAACCTGGAAGTAGCTGTAGTTTTTATAGACATAATTCACCGAGTAATTTACGTAATACCTCTCTCTCTCTCTCTCTCTCTCTCTCTCTCTCTCTCTCTCTCTCTCTCTCTCTCTATATATATATATATATATATATATATATATATATAAATATAAATATGTATATAAATAGTGTGTCGTCGCATGGCGCAAATGCATACCCAGTTTTAATGAGAACAGAAAATGTTAGTAATTAGTCAAATAAAAACCGTTATTATTAAGATTTATCGATTCCATTTCACATGAAGACAGAATCGAAAGCCAATAACCAATTTACACTGCAGTTCTTGGTAGAAACGCTAAGGAAAAAATTAGACTGCATGATAAAATACTTATATAGATATAGTCTCTTGCAAGCCATCATCTTCGTAGAATCAGAAAAAAAAGAACACAGCAATCTAAAGAGATTAAAGAAGGGATAAGTTTTCACGGCTAACTAAATTTCGAAGAACTTTAGGGAAACTATTTTAAGATTTATAGCTAATGGTTTAAGATGCATGATTTATTACAGCCTTAATCAGCGTCTCGTTATTCTAGCATAGACATGTATACACATATACACACACGCACACGGACACACTCACAAGCCTGCCAAGAGATGATAACGCTTACCAGAAAAATTAGAATTCGTTAGTCTGATGATCCGTTTTGAAGACTATCTTTGAGCCAAACGGAGTTTCCGGGCCACACAAGACACCCAGGCTCATAACACGAGCAGAGGACCTTTTGTTACCGCAAAGTGAGGGGAAACTTTCAAAATAGAAAGTATAAAGTGATTTACGATCCCCGAGAGCAGCGCTGCCCTGGAATGACATGTCATCTGGCAAAAAGAAGTCACCAGAACGATGCCAGTTAATCTAAATCACTTTGCGAAGAATATGAGAGAAATGAATATTGTTCACTAGATAGCTCGAGACGGATACGAAAATGGGTGCCCTCATGGTAACTGTTAAGTTTTCCACTTTCAGAGGATAATGCGGCTGTTGTGACGAATAAGAAGGAAATTTGGTTGTTAAAGGAAGAACGTTTCAAATCTGGATCTTTTGAAGCGAAGTCGAAAACTGATGCGTAATTTGATAGCTGTGATTACTTATTAGTCGGGGTTTGTTACTTTGGAATTTTTTTGTGTTTTATTTAATGGAAAAGAAAAATGTTTGTCTGAAAAATAGATGTTTAAAGCTATCGCAATTAATACTTTGGCAACATTTTTTTCCTGATTCGATTAGTCCAAAGGAATTTGCCATTTCCCAAAAAGTGTCATTTGTTAAGTATTTAACTTAGATAAGGGGTTTAATTATTCATGCCCCAAAGAGAATGCAGATGTTCTTCCTCTCCAGTTTTTTTTTACTAATCCAATTATATATTGCATATATGTATATTTATAATACACATATACACATATACATATATATTATATATATACACAATATATATGAATATATGTGTATATTTATTTATAATAGATATTTTTACATGTATATATTATATGTGTGTATTATATATATAAATTATAATATATATATATATATATATAATATATATATATATATATATATATATATATATATATATATATATATATATATATATATATATATATGACTTTTTATCACATCATCGTGATTCATATACAATCAGTAAGCTACAAACGTCCTTTAATATCCAATTCGCTCTACCTCGGAAATAATATATTTTCATATATGTTACCGAAGGTAGAGCGAATTGGATATTAAAGGACGTTTGTAGCTTACTGATTATATATATATATATATATATATATATATATATATATATATATATATATATATATATATATATATATATATATATATATATATATATATATATATATATATTACATGCTTACTTACGCAATATAACAAGAGCCAGAAGGAAATAGCAGGCATCAACACTTAGCGGGTAAAGTGCCAAATAAAGCAAAATATAGCTGGGGGTCGTTAAAAACTCAAGTAAATGTATAACTACAAGTTGATAAAATGAAGAAGCAGAAGCCAAATGGCGCAGTTGAACAAACGGTCCACAGCCAAATTGCTCTTACATACAAAGTGGTCCTAAAACAAAGCAGCTAAAAGAGTAGTTACACAATTTTGAATTGTTGAACTATTTATATATATATATATATATATATATATATATATATATATATATATATATATATATATATATATATATATATATATATATATATATATTATATACATATATATATATTATATATATATAATATATATATATATATATATATAAATATGTATAAATATATATATATATATAAATATACAAACATATATATAAACAAAAAATATATATATATATATATATATATATATATATATATATATATATATATATATATATATATATATATATGTATACATACACGTACAAGAACGCTGCACTTTCGGGACACGACTTAAGGTAAATAAAAAAAAGAGGGAATCTTTATCAGTTATCTAGTTTCTGTTTCTGTGGAGCCCGTGTTCGTCACCAGATGATGCTCACGGGTCCAAAGATTGCAATAAAGTAGCATGCTGACTTTTTCATTTTTTATGTTTTCAGGCCTCATCAAGACCCAATGTCTCCTGCACAAGGTTGCCAAGATTGTTTTACAAATTTTACAATTCTCCGTTAATTTACAAGGCAGAGGCGGCAATTCAACAACTGTAACCCTACACCTCCGGGCCCCCTTCGCGTGTATGGGCAGGGGTTGTTTTGAATTCATAATTCCGCATAACAAGAGTTCCTAATGAGACCACGGTATCGGTGGAGACTTGCCCGATTTCTTATTTTTCATTAATGAACGGTTTTTTCTGTTCCCTAACTCTGAAGCTTTTTATGATTTATGTCAAATGTGAAATATATATTTTTTCATGGCTCGTGAATGAACCACGTTTAAAAATAGAAAAACCCGCCCGCTAATTTGAGTTTTGTCGCAGTTATACTCTTGTGTCCTCAAGAGAATCGATGACGAGGCTTTCCCGTAATGCTCCAATTACTAGGATTGCTGGTCGGTTTGTGTTCCACCACGTCCTATATTTTTTTCTTGTTGTGCTAGCCACACTTGTCTGGTCATGGTTTCTTTATATTATAATTTTGGCCATTTTCCAGATAATTTATCGTTTATTACTGTGATGGTTTTGATGATGAAATTGCAATATTCCTTTTTTATCGATAAAAGGGGAAATTGCTTCTTCCAAGAACATATTTACAACATGCCTATTTTTTTAAATAGTGAAAATTGTTGCACTTCTTTTTCTTGAACTGAAATGTCGTCGATTCTCTAGTTTTGTCAGTCCTCTGTTTAACGTCTGCTAACTGACAAGGAATTGTAGCGTGGTCGGCGCCCCCTGTCTTTACGAGAACTTTGTATTCTCTAGTTGGTCCTAGGGTTTTAAACATAAGGAATTTGTAATACGTAATCTTAGGACCTAAACCTCTTTCAGCCCTCTTGGGAGATTCAGTCGCCGGTGGTTCTTGATGCCTTTCAAAGCTTTAGAAGCTAAAGAGATCCACTGTCAGTGAAGCATTCCTCAAAGGGCACCCAAATCTGCCTCAGCCGCCACGACGGCGCAAATTTGTTGAGAGAAAGGCATGCCCTTCACGTTCCTCTCCTGGTAACGTTACTCCTTATCAGGAAGACACAAGATGTATTTAAGCTTCGGATTCATAATGCTGGAACTGAATTAATAAAATTGTGTCTAGTACTTTTCTGTATTTGTTAATTTTTTTTCACTTTTCGTAGATCAGCCGTATAGATGAAGTTTTGCGAATAATGTTGAAGCTGGATTGCTGTAATCGGTCAGTGTTGCACGACTGGTCAGCGATATGTTTCGCATTGGATTAATGATGCTGGTAATTTACGATCAATATTTACTTCTTTTAATACTTTTCAAGGGTTATCTTCACTTATACTTTATTTAATTTTGGACTGTGTAGTTTAAGGAGTTGTGAATATCACATAATGGTTTGATTTTGGAAAAATTGCGTACGCAGTGATTTATGATTATGAGAGAAAAAGGCTTATGATAGTTACATTTGGTTAGTTTTATTAACGAAAACTGCATAAAGATTTACATCAGTATGTGGTAAAAGAGATATTTACGTAATTTCATAATGAAATAAGAGGTAAAAATTATTGGTTAAATAACATTCGTCCACTACTAAACAAGATTATATTGGGTGGTACCTCAGATCAAGTTAAGCAGAGACAAAACAACAAATAGAAAAGATGACCATCGAAAACAGACTGAAAAAATGTTATAGATCGTTCTCAAGTAAACTCTTTTTCACATAAAATATGCATATATTTACCCCGTTATGGCCGCTCTACACTGATGAGTAATGTTTAAGAACGTGCAAGAGCAATGAGAGAAAAATGTTTAGAATATGTCACACTATATAATATATATATATATATATATATATATATATATATATATATATATATATATATATATATATATATATATATACATATATACATATATATATATATATATATATATATATATATATATATATATATATATATACATATACTATATATATATAAATATATATATAAATATATATATATATATATATATGGTATATATATATATATATATATATATATATATATATATATATATATAGTATATATATATATATATATATATATATATATATATATATATATATATATATATATATATATATATATATTGTGTGCGTGTGTATATACATATATATATATATATATATATATATATATATATATATATATATATATATATATATATATATATATATATCGCTTTCTTTCTCCCACCTTGTGCACCCTCTGTAGCTGTTGCTTAATGGTGCAACTGGAAATCTGGGTTTCTCCCAATTCAACCTTTAGATTCTTGCACTTTACCTCTCTTATCTTGCTGTCCAACCACACCAACTCCCTCTTTACACTGTCTTAAGCGCTGAATGGATGAAAGTGCCCCAGTGCTTAGCTTGACAACCTAAATTTAATAAAGCCAGTCAGCGTCATAGGAGAAGAGTGAAAGTTATGAAAACTTCACTGTATATACTAGAAAAATAATTTTTTTATATTGCTTAATTTTAGAGCATTGTTGCTCTCTCTCTCTCTCTCTCTCTCTCTCTCTCTCTCTCTCTCTCTATATCTCTCTAATTCTATATATATATATACATATATATATAATTTATATATATATATAATACAATATATATATATATATATATATATATATATATATATATATATATATATACATATATATATGTGTGTGTGTTTGTGTCTATGTATGTTATTGCATGTGCTTGTGCCGCTAGCTCCTCGTTGGACGAGTCGGTAGAGTTCTCGGCTAGCACTCTGCTAGGCCCGAGTTCAAGTCTCCGACCGGCCAGTAAAGAATTAGAGGAATTTATTTATGGTGATAGAAATTCATTTCTCGCTATAATGTGGTTCGGATTCTCGTTGTTAGGTAACCAATTGGTTCTTAGCCACGTAAAATAAATCTAATCCTTCGGGCCAGCCCTAGGAGAGCTGTTAATCAGTGGTCTGGTTAAACTAAGGTATACTTATAAAAAAAAAGCTTGTGCCGCTATGCCGATGGAGCTTTTTAAGCAGTGGTATGTTCTCCTTCGTTTTTTTTTTTTTTTTTTTTGAAGAATCGCATAACTGCTTTTCAGTCTCCAAACTGTTTCATGGTGACGACTTCCCAAATGATTCAGTCCCCGATTACACTGATCCACTACGCGTCATTATTAATGCGGTTTAGAATAATTACTTTTTAATTAAGAATCCAGTTTCGCCGTCTTTTTTTCTATCAATGGTCGTTTTTCGAACGGATTTGATTAATATCCGTTAGCATTTCATTAGTCGAGCACAAATGATACTGATTAGTAGCGTCGAGTTTTCCCCGACCTGCAAAACTGGTAATTAGATGCAAATGTTTGAATTCAGGAAGTCTTTCGTTCTGTTCGAAACGAATCGGATTTGTTGTTTCAAAATTGATTGGAAACTTTGTTAATTATTCATATCCGAAAAGTCTTCTTTCTCTCTCTCTCTCTCTCTCTCTCTCTCTCTCTCTCTCTCTCTCTCTCTCCCAGAATTCTGTATCTGATTTTCCGAATGGTGAGCAGTGAAAATTGTTCGATGTGCGATGATTTGAACATGCCTAAATTAATCTACAGTTCTATAATACGCTCCACACTTTTTGTGATTATTGTTAGTTGAATTGAAAAAAAATAATCCTTTGTGATTTTCACCATTGTGCGCCACACTTTCACTTGAGATATTCATAAGCCCGGAAATGATTAGAAATCCTTGAAATAAAAGCTCCGAGTAAGCGTTTTTTGGAAACGAAAGTCAAGACGAAAGTTAAATGTTTAAATTCCATCGCAAGAATGTTCTCCAGTCGGGCTCTGTGGCAGTCGGAGGCCTCTTGTCTGATACAAGCTTTGCTGGTCGCTTCTCTCCCCCCCTCCCTCCCATCCAACCTTCCACCCGAACAGATCCCCCACTGACCCCCCAACTACCATATCCTCTAGTCCTTTTTGACGTTTGCTTTGTTTCTTTGGGATTCGGAATTGCTGAGAGCATTTGACATTGTTCCTTTGTCCGTTTTAGGTATGAAGAGGAAATGTATGTATTACTTCTCTTCACTTTTATCTTTCCAACAGCTGGCGTCCTTCAGGAAGTTTACTTCGGCGATCTTTTGCCTTGCCTCAGACCATGACAATTGGAATTATTTCTCATCTGGACATAAAGAGAAAGGGAACTGCTAGCTTGCAGTGCCTTTGATGTCACGTATATATTTAAAAAAAAAATGTGCAGTTCTCCGATATATTTTGCAGCTGCTTGAAGTAATGAATATTTATATGAAGCGTATTTTTATTATTATTATTATTATTATTATTATTATTATTATTATTATTATTATTATTGATTCATTTGTGCATTTACGTTCAGGGATATTATCACACAGGTTCAAGGCCTGGTTTATTTTGATGTAGGACTTTGTTTTAAGATGGAAATTAAAATTCATTAAAGGTTAACATTTAATATTTCACAAGTACTTGAAGATCTGACATATATGAGCAATGTCCATTGATCTTGATCCAATACAGGTGCTGAAGTGGAAATAACAGTCATCGTTCTTTTCCTCGGCCGGCTTTGAAAGGGTTAAACAAAGGCAACAGGATCGGGTTGATATTGAATACCGTTTTATATGGGTGATGTTACCTTCACTGTATATTTTCATGATTGAGGGAATCTGGACCATGTTTGCAACCCCCCTCCCTTCTGTACCCTAACCCAACCTCCTTCTTTATAGCATTTGGTTCTCTACTGCACATTAGATCTTGTATTATATTGCTCAGCTTCTGGGGATTGTTGCTTACTCTTCTTGGGTATATGGGACTCTTTGTCACTTCCGGGTCCCTATAAAACCAGACCGTTTTAAGTCTCGATTTCCATATTGTAAGAGATACCTTTATTCATTCTGAATTTTTTCCCTTGGGTTTCCGGTTCCTAGAAGACTTCTGTGTCCATTTTGGATCTTCGCTTCTCAGACGATATCTGTATCTATTTTGGATTTTACTTTTTAGACAATATCCGCATCCATTTAAAATTTTCTCTTCTTACAAGAAATCTGTAACCATTATGGATTTCCGCCTCTTAGGCGGTATCTGTATCCATTATGGATTTTCACTTCTTTTGAGATATGTGTCCATTTGGATTTTCCCTTCTTTTAAGATATCTGTATCCATTTTGAATTCTCACTTCTTGGAAGATATCTGTATCCGTTTTGAAATATCACTTCTTTGAATATCTCTGTAACCATTTTGAATTCTGACTTCTTTGCATAGTTCTGCATCCAGTTTATATTTTCACTTCTTAGAAGATATCTGTAACCATTTTTAATTCTCACTTCTTGGAAGATATCTGTATCCATTTTTAAATCTCACTTTTTTAAAAATGTCTGTTTTGAATTCTCACTTCTTTGAAGATACCTGTATCCAGTTTGGATATTCACTTCTTAGAAGATATCCGTATCCATTTTGAATTCTCGCTCCTTTCAAGGTGTCTGTGTCGATTTTGAATTCTCAGTTCTTTGAAAATATCTTATTTTAGGTTCTCACTTCTTTGCCGATATCTGTATCCATTTTGAATTCTCACTTTGAAGATATCTGCATCCAATTTGGATTTTCACATAATAGACGATATCTGTATCGATTTTGAAATCTCACCTGTTTTAAGATATCTGCATTGATTTTGGATTCTTACTTATCTCAAGATACCTTGGATTTCCACTTCTTTGAAGATATCGGTTTCCATTTTGAATTCTCACGTCTTTGAAGATATCTGTATCCATTTTGGATTTTCATTTCTTTGACGATATCGGTATCAGTTCCGGATATTCACTACTTATAAGATGTCTTTATCATTTTGGGTTTTCACTTCTTACAAGATTTCTGTATCCATTTTGGAGATTTGTATTCACTTAGATTCCTGATTCATGAAATACATTTTCATTCATTTTGAGATTTTGTTTTGCAAAGGACTTCTTTATTTCCGGCATTGGTTTTTGCTCGAGTTTTCAGAGCGTAATTATACTTGGGCACGTCTCTCAAGTACATTGAATCAGTCTCTTTACTTTAATATTTCAGAACAGTGCATAGTGTATGGTATTCAGTTATAGT
The DNA here is from genome assembly GCF_040412425.1 of Macrobrachium rosenbergii. NCBI lineage: Eukaryota > Metazoa > Arthropoda > Malacostraca > Decapoda > Palaemonidae > Macrobrachium > Macrobrachium rosenbergii. Next base: position 36,802,016 of record NC_089745.1, read on the forward strand.
GCTAGGCGTGTTTCATGATTACACTATTTACTATTTTGTTATCTTTATTATCAAGTCATTAAAGTTTGATTCCACGAATTTATCTACAGATAAAATAAAATAGAAATATGTATTTTGGGGCTTAGATTTTGTGTATTAACAGAAATCTGTAAAATATGACTTACATATTACAATGTTGTTGTGAGGTGTGCAGTGTGTATGTTAACGCAAGCATGCGAAACTGAGGTAGACCCCTTTGTGTCTTTGATGTATATTCTTACCAGGCGATTGCATTATCATCATCATCATCATCATCATTATCATCATTATCACTGCCGTCTCCGACGCGCCATGACGCAAAGGGCCCTTCGTGAAATTCTGCCACTCGTATCTTTCTCATGTTTCATGTTCCACATTCTCCACTCATCTCCGCCTTCTTGCTATAGTTCTCATCCAAGTGATTCCACAATAATTAAATATAGTTTCCAGAATAATGCTTAATTATTTCTGAGCTTGGTGAAAAGAAATGACAGAATTTTCATGGTTCTCGAGGAGTTAAATTGTTTTTGCGTCGTTTTAATGTTAGGGAATCAGCTCTCTTTTTGTTGAGACTTTTGCATTTGTTTTTGAAATTTACTAAGAAGATTTTTATTACACACTCTATGTCTCTCACCATTTCGTCAGTAAAATATATCGTCAGTAGAAGGTATCTTTTATCTTATATTGTAATGGTGATCATCCACCTCCAATCATCAAACATACTAAATTGCAGCCTTCTAGCCTCAGTAGTTTTTATTTTATTCAAGATTAAATTTAGCCATAATCTTGCTTCAGGCAACTATATAGGACAGGCCATCACCGGGCCATGGTTAAAGTTTCATGGGCCGCGGCTCATATAGCATTAGACCGAGACCACCGAAAGATAGATCTATTTTCGGTGGCCTTGATTATACGCTGTAGCGGTTATACAAAAAAATCGATTGCGCCGAAGAAACTCTGGCGCACTTTTTACTTGTTTATTCCTGTTGATTCTAATTCTGTGGATCCCTTAATTCCAGATTTATTTTGAAATGACGCGATGCCAATATATGGCACTTGTACTAGTATTTTGAAGCATTTTATGATGTTGGGAAAGTCTGTGGTTCTTCGTTGTATGTTAAGGTTCAATTTATAGTTATAAAACTTACGTCAGAGCTAACGAAGAGTGCGACACAATTATGTAAAATGTAACTCGTAATAAATCCATTAGTGTTACATAATATGAACACATCTCCATATACCTTTTTCCAACTAAGGAAAGAAAGAATAAGTTATCCAGGCTCCAAAGTAATACGTATATCGTGTGTAAAGCCTTCGTTTGGGAGCTGAAGAAGAATGGTCTGCCCTGACAGATGTTTTGCCCCATCGGAATTTGATATACGAAATTATTATTGTCCTCGAAATATATATATATATATATATATATATATATATATATATATATATATATATATATATATATATATATATATATATATATATATATATATATATATATGTATATATACATATATATATATATATATATATATATATATATATATATATATATATATATATATATATATATATATATATATATATATATATATATATATATATATATATATATATATATATATATATATATATATATATATATATATATATATATATATATATACAGTATATATATGTATATATATACACATACACAATGGAAATCCATTAGAGCTTTCTTGATACAGTTCCCATAAACCTTTTATGATATTTAAAATTACAATTGATTGTCAAACATTTTTTTTTCAACGGTCTGATGGTGGAATTTCCGGAAAGATTGCATTTGAAGTCTTCCGAAAATATTTACATGAAATCTAGCAATCATATAGTGGTAATTCTAAGCGCTCTTCATTCATGGTTGGTTACACTACATTTCGTAATTTCCCATAAAGTTATACAAGGACCAGGTGTAATTCCTTACGCATTGTAGTTACTGTAGATTACTAGTCAATAGTACAAGAAATATAAAATGAACCTCGCAGTAGAATTCAGATCAGTCTTTGAAGACTTAGCAGATTAACCACGCTGAGATTGTGACGTGTTTATCTTCTCAGTTAAGAAGGATGAGTGTAGGATATAATAATGTTTAAGCTTCACGACGCTACTACTTACGCTCACACACACACACACACAAATATATATATATATATGTGTGTGTGTGTGTGTAATGGTCATGTGTGTGCTTGTAAGTGTACTCATGCTTTCATGAATGGAACGTGGTTAAATGGATAGCAACAGCACCGTTGTTGGCCACCGTGTGGGGATGGAAGCCGCTAGATACTTTTCCCTGACATTCCATGCTAAGTGCTGACGAGAGGATTGATACAGGTACCTGGTAATTAGTCGGCTTGGTGGGTGGCAATATGGAGGGAATAGAACTTCAGGCTAGCAGCCTCATACCACAAGTCTCGCGTAGAGTAGGAAGGATAACAGATTTTGGAGTCGTCACCTCTAAGAAAAAAACTATGTACGAAAAGTGTATGCGTATGAAATAAAGATTGCTTCGCATATCTTTTGTAAAGTACATCGGTTTTGTGTGCCTATATATATATTTTTTTCTATCTTTTTTCTTTCTTTTAGTTAATACAATTTCCATCCCCCAATACAAATTCAGTTAGGGCCAGAACTATGAAGGTGAGGTAGATTGACAACATCCAGGACAACTGACGAAGATTATCAGATTTTAGGAGAAAACATTTTGTTGATGATGTGACCTAATTCAGGTAATGGGAGGAATGTTAAGGATTCTCTCTCTCTCTCTCTCTCTCTCTCTCTCTCTCTCTCTCTCTCTCTCTCTCTCTCTCTCTCTCTCTCTCTCTCTCTCTCTCTCAATTGATAATTTTGTTGTAGCGTTAAAGTTTACACAGACATGTGTAAATATGTATATACAGTACACATACAGTATATATAATAAATATACATCTATATATATATATATATATATATATATATATATATATATATATATATATATATATATATATATATATATATATATATATATATATATATATATATATATATAATGTATGTGTGATAGACTGACCTGCGGATTAATCAATGTTAATTTTGTCCTGGTCGCGGTCATCAATGAAGGGGATCTGCAAAATGTGGTCATATAATTGAATATGACGAGCTGGGCCACAGTCAGAGCTATCAGGGAGCGAGGAGTGAAAGTTACGTTTCGAAAACCTTTACAATCTTCACTTTTTATTGAAAGTTTTGAGGAGCTTTGGTCGACAGTAGGGTCTTATGGAATTTGTTTGTCGATTAGTGTTTTTCTGCTGTGTCATGCAAACTTCCGCAAGCGATCCTCATGCTCATTCACCACGTGGCAGCTCAAAATTGTAGTTCATCAATGGTAAACTTTATAAAAACTTCTAGAGCGAGAGGGACATAAAATTGTGTTCGTCGTGACCCGTTGCTTGATCTTTACATTCTCCATAATAACACACACACAAGACTCCTGACGTAATATATATATATATATATATATATATATATATATATATATATATATATATATATATATATATATATATATATATATATATATATATATGTGTGTGTGTGTGTGTGTGTGTATGTATTATATATTTATATATTACCTCACGTTTTTATTAGGGTACGTTAAAACTACCGCTGTGGCCGCATTGACCGGAGCAGTGAATTATGTACCTGTAGTTAGTCGGCTGTGGTAGGTCACTATCAGAATGGAGAAGGGCATGGAGCTAGCAACATCATCCCCTGCCAAAAACTTACTGGAAACTGGAAAGAACCACTTTTGGAGCCACCCCTTCAAATGGGAGAAGGCGTATGGCCTGCACATCCAATAATTACCAATAATAAAGGAATAACAGGAACTAAATTAGGCCCGAATCGACTTGCGATGATAACGTCATTTGGCAATTACCGTAGCCTGTAGTGTTTGAAATGCTAATTAGGTGGCTCTGAATAGATTTTTCTTCATTTGTTCAGCCTCGTGAGTGAGTCGGTTAAGTTGTTTGTTGCAATAATTTGACTGGCATCAGGTATAATTGGAGATGTAATTACCCACTCATTCACTTGTTTCCTCGAGAGGAAGTCTGCCAGAAAGAATAATTAACATTATCGACAGAGTGTAATGTGCAGAAAATATGCAAGACGCGTCTCTCGTATTAATTGTTTTTAAAGTGAAAGGTTTAAAGAACTGTCAATAGATATTTAAGCTTTTGTTTTTTAAATTTTGTTCGTTTTTTAACCTGTGTAATAACAGTAAAGTGGGAAAAGTTGTCAGGCCCTTGGCATGGAACCATTGTTTAATTAAACTTACAAAAACTAATTAACATTCGATTTTTACTCGTTTGTTTCCAGTCTTCCCTTTTTTTTCAACTGTCTTTGATGACACTTAGTAGGTAGGTACTGTAACTTATGGAGTGAATATTATTCTTCCTGCATATACTTCATCTTAACCCATTTTCATGGTAGCATTCTAATTCAAGTGTCAATATTTGAATATATTTTGTTTATAAATCTCAAAACTATTGTAATTACGGACAGCTGGTTTGCAGAATTCGACACACACACACATATATATATATATATATATATATATATATATATATATATATATATATATATATATATATATATATATTATATATATATATATATGTGTGTGTGTGTGTGTACATATATTATATAGTGTTTTTGGTATATTTGACCTTGACCTGTTATCAAGGTCGCAGATAATTTTAAATGTCAACATTTACTTTCTTTTATTTGAGTGAAACCTAATAGCTTCGTACCTAGATGGTCAATGAGTATTTTCCAAAATGCTTTCAACCCTGACAGTTTTTTCCAATACGTAGGTCAATTAGATTCTGATGTAACTTGGCAGGGAGGTGCCTTCGAGGCCGGTGATTCTATTCTCAAAATACTTTTGACTTTGGCCTATTTTCAGAGGACACAGGTCAAATTAAATGCCAAAATTTGATTTTCCAGAATCATATTTGGATTTTTATAGAACTTGTTAGTCAGGTTCTTTGAAGGTGGGCCATTATTTGCTCGGATTACTCTTTACCTTGACCCTCTTTCCTGGTCACATTTCCTTGTAAATGTTACACTTTTGCTTTTCTCTAAAGGCGATGAAACGTAACTCACCTATCTTTAGGGTTGTTGATTATTTATCAAAGAATTTTGACCGTGACATTTTCCATTACACATGTCGATTTAAAGCTTGAAAAATTCATTCTCCTCTGACTTTAATGAAATAATGGTCAGTTGTATCCTCAATATTATAAAGTACTTTAAACAGACCACTGATTTATGTTTAGACCCAAATAGGGGTCGACTGCTGGATACGATCTCAAACAGAATGTAAAAATATTGTACAGTTAGATGAGGGGAGGCCAAAAGAAATGAAAGAAGACTAAAAAGCAAAAAGTAATGCAGCGTTACCTCTGGTTTTAACAAGATGTAGGAGGCAATCACTACCAGTTTGAAATGATCTTACTGTGATTTATTAACCACGTCACTAATTCCTTTACACAGATAGATTTTGGTAAAGGCTAGCAGACATGTCTGTGCTCTGTTGAAGAAATACCCAGTAAAGTCCTGGTCTTTTAGTTGTTGAATATTTTTCGTTTTAATTTTGCATGCGCATTCTCATGTAAAAATATGGTGCTCATTGAAAATGATTTTTGTTTGTTTACCAGGAAGTCTAAGAATGAATTTAAAATCTTTTAATGTTCGTTCTACGCTTTTCTTGTAGTAACGTATCTTATCTACTTCCTTTTGATAGAAGAAAACAACGAGCAGGTTAACATCACATTACTCTGAACAAGTTGAAACAAATCAAAAACCGTTTTGAATTCTTTAATGACTAAAATTTTTTGTTTGCATTTACCACTGAAGACAAAACAGGTAAATTATTAAAGTATGTCAATTAGGAATCATTCCATATGAACTAGAATATTGTAACGCTGATGTTTATAAGGGTGATAAGACAGTTCTTGGTGTGTATGATTTCCATCAAAATATGAAACATTTATACATACAAAGATTAGAATCTTTAAGTCGGATTTACTGACAGCTTTGGTCTTGTTGTTAAATGTTGCTAAAATGTCAGTCGTGTTAACACCTGCCACAAACAGATGTGGTCCATCTGGTACAGCATGAAAAAACATACAAATTTCGTTTGATCATTAGATGACCCCTTAATTGGCCTCCCATAATCACCTTACTGCAATATTTTTCTACAGATTCATAAATCGCTTAGGGTTTTATCACAAAGGGTCTAGAAACAGGAGTTCTAGAATTGAAGAATGTAAAAATCAGACTATACCGGAATCCTGTAGAAATAAATTCAAAATATTTATGTTTTTTTACTGCATCACCAAAAGACCGGATGGAATCTTCAGTGATACGCTGATAGAAAAGGCCAAGACAGCTGTCATCTTTAATTGCCTTGAAAATGGCCCCATCCTTCACTCTCTCAACAATCCGTCCACACTCAGGCTCGAACAAGCGTCTCCTATCTCTCTCTCTCTCTCTCTCTCTCTCTCTCTCTCTCTCTCTCTCTCTCTCTCTCTCTCGTACTCTAGAAGGAGATTTATTGGAAGAAAATTTCATATCTCACATATTTATGTATTTTGTTAACTGATTGTACGTGCATTATATATATATATATATATATATATATATATATATATATATATATATATATATATATATATTATATATATATATATATATATATATATATATATATATATATATATATATATATATATATATATATATATATATATATATATATACATAATTACAGTCATATAAGTGTGCATAAATCCATGCGTGTGTGTATGTATGCATGTGAACAATAAAGCAACTAGGTTATTTTCAGCTCATCGTCCTCGCTCTTGCTTTGATCTCTGTGTCAATGAGGTCTGCGGAATGCTCGTTGTTGGCCCATCTTTTGTTTTGCCTCTTTTCGTCTTGTGAGTCGCATTTCTTGTTTGTTGCCTTTTGCCTCTTTGTGAAATATACTTACCGCCTCTCTCTCTCTCTCTCTCTCTCTCTCTCTCTCTCTCTCTCTCTCTCTCTCTCTCTCTCTCTTTGAGTTAACTTCCTTCGTCTTTCATTCTCACCGTTCACTTTTCGTTTGTTCCTTTGCTTCTCTTTGTTTGAGGTGCGTTATATTGTTTTTTTTTTCGTTTTTAGTTTTCTGTAAAAGCAAACTATTGTGCCGGCTTTGCCTGTCCGTCTGCACTTTTTTCTGTCCCCACGTTTTCTGTCCACCCTCAGATCTTAAAACCTACTGAGGCTAGAGGGCTGCAAATTGGTATGTTGATCATCCACCCTCCAATCACCAAACATGCCAAATTGCAACCCTCTAGCCTCAGTAGTTTTGATTTTATTTAAGGTTAAAGTAAGCCATAATCGTGCTTCTGGCAACGATATAGGATAGGCCACCACCGGGCCGTGGTTAAAGTTTCATGAGCCGGTGCTCATACAGCATTATGCCGAGACCATCGAATGATAGCTCTATTTTTGGTGGCCTTGATTATTACGCTGTAACGGCTGTACAGAAAACTCGATTGCGCCGAAGAAACTTCGGCGCATTTTATACTTGTTTTCTCACGTATTTCGCTCCTACTCTCTTGGTTGCCTAGGCCGTGTTCTTTCATACCTTGTACTCATAAGCAAGGTTTTGCATTCTTCATTATTTACTGAAACTACTCTCTCATGCTACTCATTTTTCGATCGATAACCTTAGCTACATTTTTCCGTCATCGTGACTTCTTATGGCTCTTCTTTTATCGACTTCTTTCCTTGTGTTTACTCTACTGTAGCTCTGACCTCTTTTTTCATTGATTTTTACCTTTTCTAATAACAGCGTAACTTTAAGAAAACCATTCCTTTCCTCCTCTTAACTTCACTTTTCCCACCGAATCCCCTTCTTCCTTTTCCTCCTCTGTTGCATTTCTCTTCTTCCTCTGCCTTTCGAAGACCCCTGCTTACTGACTACCCCTATGGACCCAACCCCCTCATACCCTGGCAGCACGCTTGTGTGAAGCACCTGAAGATGTAACCCTGAAGAGATCTCGACATGTGAAATCGGCACCCAGAGACCAGCCTAAGGCTTGTAAGAGGGCCCTCGCCTCATCCTGGCTGGGGGCCTATATTGAGAGATCCCTGTGATGTAAGGCTCTCAGTAGCCCCGAGATAGCTTCAAGCGGTTGATTCAGTTGGGGTGAGATCTCCGTCAGATTCGAAAATGTATATAATTAGATAGGAAAGGACTCGAAGTGAAGGCGAGTTTCCCTTCTCAATAAGGGAAATGCTCGAACAGACGTTACTTACAAGTCACACTTGATGTAGTTGTCGAAGGGTATCTCTGTAGCTTGTAAGTCTCAAGATCTATGTTAACCATCTATCAATCTCTGATCGCGCGCGCGCTTGTGTGTGTGTGTGTGTGTGTGTGTGTGTGTGTGTGTGTGTGTGTGTGTGTGTGTGTGTGTTGCCAGGCTCTAACGTCATGTGCAGATTTTGAAATTTTTGTATGTTTCTTCTAACCACTGTTTTAGTCATACTTTTTCATTTGATATAAGTAGGAATGTAAAAAAATTTGCAATATTGTTTTGTTTATGAAAGGGTTGTGTGCGCATAAGTGATTACGGATTTACTTAGTTGCTTCCAGTATCATTTGCGAATTGAGAATCCCAAAGATTTGCAAAAAGTTCATTGTTTGTTATATCCCGTACCACTGGTGAGATTTGGCATATGTTCATGATAATTATTACACAAAAAAAGCTTTAAACGACGATTTTCGTGTAGTTCATAGGATTAAACACCATCTCATCCTATATCACCCACATATAATGATTATGCAGATGTTATGAGTTGTAGGAAAGATTTATGAGTAGATAAATAAAGAAATAGGTAGATAAGTTAGACAATATTTCATATTAGATGAAGAATGCTACAACTTTTTTGCCTCCCAGGGCCTTTTGTTGTTTTTAGGCCAAGACTAGATTATGGTTATGAAATCGTTCGTCGCTCAGCCCAAAGTTATCTGTTTTCATTTTCGGAGAGCCTCTTGTTTTCAGGAGTTTCATCAGCGACAGCGTGTTTTATTTATGTATAAAATGTCTGTGCTGCGTCACAGTAGCCACATCATCATCTATCCATGGAACATTTTTGTCTACTAGTTGTATATATACAATATATGTATATATAAATATCAATATATATATATATATATATATATATATATATATATATATATATATATATATATTTATATATATATATATATATATATATATATATATATATATATATATATATATATATATATATATCAGCAAATATCATTTATCATCGAATTCATTACACCCAAGGGAAGTTATCTGCTCTATTCAAGTTTCGAATCCTGGCCAGGGCTGATGAACATACCAGTTATTGTTCCCCATGGGTGTAATTTATTCTCAAGGTAAAGTGAATTCGGTTCTAAATGAAATTTGGGGCTTAATATTTATGAAAATAAAAAAAGTCGCTTGTGTACAAGAGACCGAAATTCACACAGGCTCACACATATACGCAAACACACATATGTACTCGTACATATATAATATGGAATTTATGTGTATATATATCCAAACATACATATATATATTTATACATATAATTTTAATGCTTGAAACATGATATTTGAATATACCGGTAGAAATGCAAAAGTGTTATAATTCTCAAAATCATTTTAATATAGTTCTTAATGTTAAAGGTGAAAATAAAAGTTCTGTAGCGTACAAATCAAAGTTGTTTGAAAGACAAAAATTTTTCTTATTTGATATTTACCTTTGAAGTAATATCTCCTGTTCCTTTCAAGGCTAAAGATATGAAATCTAATATTGTGCAAAAAACAATCCATTTTTGATGGTTGAATAGTTTCCCTTTACGAATACGCCCAAACTGACATTGGAAACAAGCCTTTTTTCTGCTTCTTTCATTGTGAATTGGAGAGAGAGAGAGAGAGAGAGAGAGAGAGAGAGAGAGAGAGAGAGAGAGAGAGAGAGAGAGAGATATCCTAAAACCAAAGTTCAGTTTAATGTTACTGAATCTTAAAAGGAAAGTAAAATTGATTCATATGCTATTAACGATATGCTAAAAGCCACTCTACAGCCAAGGGAGAAAAGTTAAACTGGTTATTTTTGTTCCAAAAGTTAATGGAGTTAGTTATGGTCTCTCTCTCTCTCTCTCTCTCTCTCTCTCTCTCTCTCTCTCTCTCTCTCTCTCTCTCTCTCTCTCTCTCTCAAAAGGTACCTGAAATATTGTTACCTTACCTTAACAAGATTATTCGACAAATTCAGGGTATACGGTCTGCGTGCGGTGCTTTTTATTTTTTGCTTAGTCTTTCGGGTTGGGCGAAATCTTTCTACTTTTGTTCTGTCGCTTGAAGGGCGTTCGTCTTAGAGTGATAAGTTCATTTACTTAGTGATGGACACTTCATGTATGAATATATAAATAATAAAATCAGTAGTATGTATTATATTGCGGTCAGTACGTTTGTATAATGTTAATTCTGTTTGTGAGCATGTTATCTGTATAGAGCAACCAGCTATGCAAGGCTCATTGCGATTGCCCTTTAATCCTGGTGTTCTTATTGCTAAGTCTTTGTAACATGGAAATTGTTTAGCTGTAAGACTCCTGTGCCCTTACTTTGAGGCAAAATAAGTGTCACGGCTTTTGGTTATAGAACGAGACACTGATATTTTTAGTAAGTGAATAACTATATGCAGTTAAAAATGTCTGTATTAGAATTGTAGCATACTTTGCCTTTTTGTAGATCAGCATTAATTTAGCTGTCATCAATTGTTTGCAGTGCACTACTTGCTTTGAATGGTGTTGGAAATCACATAAGATTTTGATTTTTTGTGTAAAAGATTTAAATTTTTAATCTTGATGCTTACTGTCTAACTATGAGACGGGAGGCTGAGACGAATGGATCTTTGTGAAAGATAAAGCACCAGAAAGACATGAGTGGTGGAATTTTACTGAGGCCCCCTTGCGTTGCACGGCGTTGGAGGCAGTGATGATGATGATGGTGATCTTGATTATGATTGCTTAAATTCAGAACTGAATGTAACTGACAATCTTGAATGTTTACACGGAATAATATATACATTTCGTCTTGAACTATTGATTATAATTTTGTCCATCGTCTTGTCTACTCGTGGTTTGCTGGTTCAGCATCTGTTTTGTTTCGTTTTGTTTTTACATTTCATTTTAATTTTAATTTTAATTTTACTTTTTTATTCACATAATGAAATATAAAACATCAGTGTCCCGGACAGCTTACTTGTAAGAAATTAAGAAATAATGCATTTTGTAAATACAAATGGTTACTCAGTTATTATGATGAATATAAGGAATTCTTTTTATTTGGCGAGGTTTACAATTTGTGCGTTTTCTGGGGCGTATGTTAATGTGATCTGGAAAGGTTAACAAATAGGAATGATTTAAACTACAATATTCAAAAGTTAGTGGACAAGCTATGGAGGTAAGCTCTATTCCTCCCTTCTCTTTGACTGTAGATTATGATTACTGAGAAATTATTAGAAATAATGTTGAAAAACTTTTTTTAAAGGTTTTAATAAAAAAGGAAAGAATTCTAAAGCCATGAATGTGACGAGAGTGAATTTTGACACTTCCGTCGTATGGTTTTCGGAGTGTCATTGTCAGAATTGCTTTGAGAGTAAGTGTTATTTTGTGACGCATGATAAGAAGCAAGTAAGAGATGATGTCGATTTCAAAAATTCAGAACCTTCCATTTGGTGAGTTGCGTTCAGCCATACGTATTAGACAGTAGTCGTCACTTCATAATTTCTTTCAAAGGAGTGATTACTCCGTCAGTCTTCCATCGCTCGTTTTCCGACTAAACAGACACGTCGGTAATGAGCGCTTACTTCGCATAGCTCAGTTTCAATGGACACGGTCCGCCAATTAATCTGACAGCCTTCGGCATGGCATTCGAATAGGTTCGTGTCAAAGAGAACGTCAGATATCGGTTACATGAATTCCAGGAGCGCATTGCTTTTGCAAGAGACAGCCTTCCAACGTCTAGTGTCCTCCTCCCCTTGCATATTGGAAAGACAGGCCAGCAAGCCAGGCGAGCTTTCATGCGTGGCATGCAACAGGCAGGTTATCTCTAGTCTGTAAGTATTAATGGAAGAGTGAGCTAGTCTCGTCTTTACATTACGTTCCTCTTATTTTCTTCCAAGGAATTAATCGTTTCCCATGACTCGAGTCCTGTTTGAATAGTTTAGAATTTTTTGTGTGCACAGCTTCGCCCCAGAGCCAGGGAGTGTGTGTGCGTGAACTTGAAATTGTATGAGATTCCCTTTCATCTTCAACACTTTTTCTTCTTTTGGGATGTCTTGAAGCCCTTGTATCGAACCTGAAGTCCTGCCATTATTTTCTATAAGTATTTTGTTTCATAACTCAGCATAGACTGCGCATTATGATATCGGCTTTCAATTTCACCCAACGGTGCAGCTTAACAATTCCATATTTTCTCATGAAAGCTTAAGCTGGATTTCCTCTTTCTTAGGCCTTCGTTTAACGACTGTTGTGAATTGCCACCCTGCCTCGGTATATATACTGTATATACTGTTGCTTGACGGTAGTTTGTTGTCATATTACTTTTTATTGTGTGGCCGCGGTGCATTCCATTACGTTTTCACATCACAGAAGAAGGCATAGTGATTATAGCTATTTTTTTCATATGTTCTGGTATTGCGGACACAAACAGGTTATAATATATATATATATATATATATATATATATATATATATATATATATATATATATATGTGTGTATATATATATAAATATATGTATATATATATACATACATTTATATATAAATATATATATATATGTATATATATACATACATACATATATATATATATATATATATATATATATATATATATATATATATATATATATATATATATATATATATATATACAGTATACATATGATATAGTAGATTTTATGCAAACGTAATTTAGCTATGTCTTAAATGAAGATCAACAATCTTAGACATGGAAACGCTTGTGCTTATATAATCCCAACAAGTCCCAAACTTGTCAACATATATGCATATATATATATATATATATATATATATATATATATATATATATATCTTCTTCTTCTTCTTCTTCTTTTAACGTGCTTTTATTCCCGCACATGCCTTCTTTGAAGGACTTTTGATTTATATATATATATATATATATATATATATATATATATATATATATATATATATATATATATATATATATATATATATATATATATATATATATATATATCGTATATCCAGATACGTAATTTCCCAGGTAAAGTGCCAGATGCATAATGTTTCAGGACGTTATGTAAAGTATGTAAAGTAAAATGCTCTGAGTGATGACTTGTGAATTTTTGTACTTCATCATTTGGTAACGAACGTTCGAGGTTAACCTGTCGTACGTATATTCATTTGGAAATTGAATATTTTTCGATGAGAAATGCTCAGTGGTTTAGAAATATTCGGCCTGGTACTTTGAGATCTAAGAATTGTTGTTTTACATCATTGCTAGTCGCCTTAATCACGGACTCTCAGAGCACTGCAAGAATAAGAATTCAGCAGAATATTCTTTTCATAAGCAAATCTATTAAGTTTATATCGCAGACATCTTAGAGATTCTTACTTCTTGTTGGAAATTTTGATCGGTAATATCATTATGGTAGCTTACCTGGCCCGTGTTTCCACTTTTTTTTTTCTTTAGAAATTGTATCTTTAGCTTAAATAAGGAATAAAGTTAATTTTGCATAATGAAGCGTTTTTTGCTAGAAAGGAATGTTTTCTGAGTGAAGAATTCACCACAGTAATGATCCCTTGGAAATATAAAACGTATCATGCATGTGTCATGATGTGTATATAACGTTTATGCCCATTTTGGTTTTGGTTGGAGAAATTAAATTTAAAATTCATAAGCAGGTAACTTGAACGTTTCTTAGTGAAGGTGTATATAACAGTGACGTATAAAGTTCATTTTTGAACAATGTTAACCATTAATTTAGTACGTAGTTGCGGGTAAGATTCACTCATATTTTCGGGAAGAGAGAAGTCCAATGGCTATCCTTGCTGTGGTTGGTTTAGATGAATCCTGTCTGTTGCCACCTCAGGCCCTTGCTCAGTAGCAGCCCATCAGAGCTGTAAGTTATTAAAAGGAATAAGAGGCCTGGTATGGACATTTGGACTCTGGCAGACCCACAGCGACGACGGAAAGGGATAGTAAAAAAACAAAGCGGAAAACTCTGGTATATAGTTTTGAGAAATCACAAACAGAAGAGTGGAAAAACAGTACAAATATAAATTCCCTATGGACGTTTACGAAACGGTCAGTTACATTTTGCAATTTTTCCCTCCTTCTGCAGAATTAAAAGTTTCTTTTCGTCTTGATCTTTCCTTTATTAGGAAATACGTACGCTCGTTAGGGCCCCGGGACGAAAAATATTTGGCTCTTTAATATTGCCCCTAGATACGATCGATTCTCTCTCTCTCTCTCTCTCTCTCTCTCTCTCTCTCTCTCTCTCTCTCTCTCTCTCTCTCTTCTTTTGTCTTTGAAATCTATTCTCGCACGGATTATATTGTGAAGGGTGCTAATGAAGAAAAATTCGAATATGACATTCAAGCTATGTCTTTAACCTCGACAAGGCATTTCATGGCTATATTGAGTCAGATCGTCACTCTCTCTCTCTCTCTCTCTCTCTCTCTCTCTCTCTCTCTCTCTCTCTCTCTCTCTCTCTCTCTCTCTCTCTTAATTCAGCCCAGTTGTCCAATGTCATAATCCTCATCATCAGTTCTAGTGTTCATGTTTTGAGTAAAAAGGGTACTTGGATACAACTGATATATTTTTCTGGTGATTTTAATTATGATGTCTTAATGAAGTTCTTCCAAATGTGGGGTGCAGAATAATGGAAAAATGTAGATGAGCAAATAATCAGAAGTTAAATACATACATAAATGGTCGTTGAGATAGTAAGAAAAAATAGAAAGTAGGGAGTACCTTAAATTAACTTTACATCCTTAAAAGAAAGTTACCTTTCACTGCATGATTAAGTTGTGTTGATATCAATGGAGAGAAGCACAAGAAAGGTAATCGAGGTGTTATCAGTAGTGACTGAGAATTAATTGTTCTTAGATGTTCTGTATTAATTGTGGTGTAGAGCTGTCCACTATTGCAGAAGTTATGAGCACGTTTCCGATTCTGACAGCGACAGCGTGTATCATTAATTAACTATATATGGCTTGTTTATTCCTTTAAGTATTTGATATTTGTTGGAATTGTTACGTTTCTAAGGTAAATCAAGAGTGTGCTACTATTTCCCAAAGATATTTGTTAAGTTTTAACATATTTGGCCTTTTGTAACTCATTCTCTTTAATGCTTTGTCGGGGATATGCTGATAAGGATGTTAAATTTTAAGAATATTGTTTATTCTCTCCGTATGTATTATTGAATTGGGTGCGCTTAGACACTGACCCAGTTTCATTGAAATCCCCTCTAATCTCGTATTCAGCCGTCTTTATTTCTCTTCTTCTATTTTGTAGTGAAACATCGCTAATCATCCATTCGTTTTCCGTCTTAGTTTATGGGATAGTCATAAAATACCTATTAAAAGATTGACTATATCGGCGCGATTATAACAGATCAGTATCAGACGTTCAGACTTGAAGAAGAACACAAACTGGAGAACAAATCTAATAAAAAAATTTTATTCAATATATCGACATGAAAAATGATTAAGAAACCAAAAGGTGCAATGGATAAGTACAATGAATGCGGAAAAAGTTATTTTGTTGGAGAAAAGTGAATTGCAATTAACAGTGATCAGATAAATATTGATGTTGAAGGGGACTCTTCAATTAAAGGTCTGGGAGATCCTCGGGAATTAGAATGATGAGATCGCCAGAGATGAAGAATGAATTAAATGACGAACGTAAATTCATGGGAAATGTACGAAAACTTAGTAAATTCGTCAAGAGCGTGATTTATTGTATTAAAATAATGAACTGAAAAAAAATTAAGGAATTAATAATAAACTGTTTTGAAAATATAACGAAATCTACGAAAATTTAGAGAGCGTAAAGAGAGACTTCTATAAAGCGCTGTAAGTCGGATAAATGCCCGAAAATGAGCTAGAGTTATAATATTTTGTAGAATCCTTTTATGCATTAATCCAACGTTATGCTAAAGATCAGGCAGAGGTGACAATAACAACGCCTTTCCCAGTTCTATTTAGTGAGGCAGTTTCTCAAACGTATATTACTTAAACCGGGCAACGTACAAAATAACATTAGGGTAGTATGCACATATTTGTCCGTAATTAGGTTGTGTATTTTTGTTTATTCCAGAAATATTGCTTCGACATAAAGAAGGTATAAGGGAAATAATGCAGTATCTTGGTTTTCTTTAACCCGTGATTTGCAGATTTTCATTTGCGTACTTTTCATTGTGTTGCCAGCCCCTGTTGATATCTGTTATTTTCTCTCATTACATGCTTATCTGGCGCATTATGTTTAGTACTTCTTGCTGTGTAAGGTTGAAGTTTGTATTCCTACCCAAGAGGGCTTCGAGTAGCCATGGGTTGGCCATTGGCTTCGATAATCATACGTTTAATGCCTAACTCCTGCCTTTGAACGCTGGAAGTGGATTTGAGTGTTTTGTTTTGGGTGAGGTTACCATTTTATTTATGCAGTTTTTGACTGCTTTAATTTCCATCTTTAAAATAGATAAAATAGACTACTACAGTTTCCTCCTAACATTTCATTTCTTTGTAGATCTCATTTTAAGTCTTGCATTACAAACTTTAACTATGGTGTTACTGGAGACCAAATAGAGAATAAAATTTGTCTGGTAATTTGCCTTTGGAGTCATCCAAAGGCCACGTCTTGTCATTGGCGTCTAATATCCTAGATTTAAGCAATGCAGGCTATTTAAGTAGTCCCTTCACTGCTTGAAATCTTTGCTGCTGACAACAGCCTTTATTTGAGCAAATACAATTAGGAAAAGAAAGGAACCTCTCGTATAAGAATACCAGTGATATGATCCAAGGTTTCCGTCCAGTTTATGCTTTAAATATCAGATGGAGCGTTGGGGATATTAATTGTTAGGTATAAATTATGTGCGACAATGGAATACGGTGCACTTAGTCTTTGTGTTGATGAGTAAGTTCATGTAAATTACAAAGGGTGCTTTTATGAGTGAATAAACTGAAAACTTGACGACCTAGCAAGTTAATACTAGAATCCGTTGCTCTTATAAGCATCAAAAATAGTATTTTTATTAATTTACTCTTAAAAAAAAGATTTTCATGGATAAAATTCACTCCACCCTCAGCTGATTCTGAACAGGATGGTAAATCTCGTGTCTGCTGCAGTTTACGAAAATTACCAGCCGTTGTATCACCAGATGGTATTGGCTTTATTGTTATACCGTTATTTTCGGGCGAGAGTTAGCCGTTGTTACTTTTCCCTTTGTGAGAGTGCTGTTTCGCAGAGCATCTGCAGCCTGCAGAACGGAGGCAAATTTGAGCAATAGCTTTAATTTGCCTTATGTTGTACTCGGGGTATTATTTGAGCCGCTTCCTCCAAAGGGGATGATATTGTCTTTGGACAGAAATAGGAAAGACGATTCATTCTGGGAAATGACTGACGAGTTTTTTTATTTATGCATTACCTAGAAACGCTTGTATTCAGCAAACTACATAACCTTATTAAAGAATAAAAAACATAAAGTAATGTGTTTCGCATCCTCGAAGGAGAAGTTGCTCCGCGAAGCGAATTCTGTCAGATATTTTCTTTCATCAACAGGTCATCAACAAAAACGGAAAGTATATCACGAGAACTGATTCAGAATGCGTGATATCAAAATTTACAACTTTATCGTCCTTAAAAAGTTTTTCGTTTGTTAGAGAAAATCTTGGGGAGGCGGAGCGATATCTGACAGCGTCGATGCATATTGAAAAAGGAATTTTAAAAGATAAGGTTCCCTTGTGTTATGAACAGATCTATTAATATTACTCGTGCCATACTTATGTGACTGGAACTAAGAAAAAATTTTCATTCTGAATTTCTCGTCATAATTTACCCAGGGAGAGATGCAAGCTAGTGGTCTTAGGCATTTCAGGGGTAGGTGCCATTTGCATCGGTACATAAAAGCGGGGACAATTCTTTTGTCATGTTAGGAGGTCTCATTTTTGGTGGGAAATTTAAATGGAAGAGATCATTGCGCCAGGGGAAACCCGCATAGAATTCTTAGAAACGTGCACTTACAGAGACACCCTCATTGAAGTGATAAAGAGATATGCCTCTTGAAAGCAGAAAAAGGGCACTCGTTATTTTTGCCATTAGTAAACGATAAAAAGGACAAAAAAATGCATCTATTTTTTAACGTATGGTTTTTAAAAGGTAAGGCTGGCTGTGTTTGGACAAATAATGAGAACGTTTTGTTAGAAGCAATGTCTTCATAAGAATACAAATATACGTCAGTTTGACAATCTCTCGCTTATAAAAAGGACGAGGAAAGGTCATTGTGAACCATACAGGGCTATTGATAGCTACAGACAATGTAAGTATGGCTTATCAAAGAACAAAAAGGCATTATTTTTTGGAAAATAATAAGAAACTTTCTTTGAGGAAAAGTACAGACGCCTTCCTTTGCATATGATGGGGTTCCTGTTTGAAAGAAGATCTATTGAACTCCCACGTCTGTATAAACACGTTGAGCACTACTGCGTATCAGAATATAAAAGTTTTTTCTATATTTTCATTGTAAGACCAGACAAACTGAGACGAGCGTAATAACACAAGACCATTTCTTCCACAACAGTATGAAAGGCTAATGGACTGTACTTTGTGTACGAAGGCAGATGTTTTTGAGAGAAGCAGATAGTTGACGGTTCCATAAAACTGGATGGGACTATGACAAGTAGGATTAAAGACTTCGAAATGCTTTCTGTATAAATTAAACAAATAAAAGAAAGCCTCTTGACAGTTGATGAATGATAAACTACTAAAATAACTTTATTTGTCAAAAATTATGAATTATGTACGTTGACCGTATAAAAAGATGACCATCTGGGGACTTACTGGAAAAGATGAAATTCAGAAGGCAGAGAGAAAGAAGTGTGGAAAAAACATATATTTTAATCTTCCTTGCCATCTGTGCATATGTATCCAGCGAATTGGCTTAGTAGGAGAGCGATAGACTCTTATTAGCAAGGTCCGTGGTCCTGTCCGGCTCTCCACCAGCCAGCCAGCTTAGTTGTGCCTGGCTATCAGCGTCGGTTGGAGCCAAGAAAATGGCATGGGCCCTGCATCATCATCCTAAAAGACTTTCTGAGAACCAGCCTATCACACACGCATATACATATAAATACGTGAATAAATCTAAATTCTTGTTAAGAACTGTTAAAACGGGAGCAGTATTAACGAAAAAGGCCTTAAAGGATGAAAGAAATATAACACAATATCTTCTATATTTTGGTTAATATTTTTACCCTATAAATATGTAAATATATGTATATATAAATATATATATATATATATATATATATATATATATATATATATATATATATATATATATATATATATATATATGTGTGTGTGTGTGTGTGTGTGTGTGTGTGTGTGTGTATGTGTGTGTGTGTGTTGTGTGTGTGTGTGTGTCAGTTAGATATTAAACCACAAATAGTCCATCTGTTTCGAATAACTGTATATTGGAAAAAAGTATGAATAAGTGTACCTACCCGGCCGAGATTGGAGCCATGGTTTTTTGGGGTTCTAACATTTGTGACAGAAATTTAATCCGCTGTGTCAGTAGGACTGCTTGAGAAGAATTAGGTTCGAATACTTGTCATACATAATTCCCTTTGATTGTAAGTTATTCCAATGATACTGATCATTCGATATTAATGGTTTTATAGACTAAACATTAAACGTGCATGGCGTAGCATGCTGTTGAAATGCCCAACAGGAAATGAACGAAATAAAGTGCATGTAGCGGACCTATCTTGGTCATAATAATATTTCTTAAGAAAAGGACAAATATCTTATACTGCGTCCAGTACCAAATGAAATCCTCTTCTAATTTCCCATTCTCTTGAATAATACATGAATGTCATTGGATTCTCCGTGGAATGGAAGGCCTTCATTCAATCTATACATCTCCAAATGCGAAATCCCTTGAATGAGGTCATTGTTTACTCGGCTCGACTTGAGAGCTCTGCCAACTCGTTGCCTCGATTGATTGCTAAATATTTAAAATGTAGAATCTATTAACCAGTAAAACTAAAGTATTGATAAGTACGGTTATGGCTTTTCGTATATACACATATATACTGTATATGTATATATATATATATATATATATATATATATATATATATATATATATTATATAGTATATATTTATATATATATTATATAGTATATATATATATATATATATATATATATATATATATATATACATACACACACATATATATACCGGGTGTTTGAAATTAGAGGCACCCCCTCCACAGAACAAATGGAAAATTATGAATTTTTCTGCTATAGCCTATCTCCAAGTACGTTAGTTTAAGTTTCTATTAAGCTATTTTTCATTTTACATTTCTTGTATTTTCAGACTGAGTGACAGAGTTAGATACAGCCATGGCTAATGACTCGGAGGAAATCAGATGGATTGACCGAATCCGGGCTATAACCTTCAGAGAGGCCAGGGATGCTGGCGCATCCTTCACTTCACGTTCCTGGATAGCTAAATACATTCAAAGAGATGAATCCTTTGTTAAAAGAAACTGGAACAAAAATCCATGTGACTGTCATCACGAAAAGAGTGAGAATCTTGGAAGGTCTGAAGTCCTTTCTCAGGAGTCAAAAGACATCATAGCTGAGGCATTGGGTAGGCCAAGAAAGTCTTTATGTAAATTGGCGCTTGAACTAGAAACAAAAAGGGGCAAGAAGAGAAGTTACAGTGCTGTATATCGTGAGGTGAAAAAATCTGGTATCAAGCCATTTCATGTTATCAGCAAGCCCAACATCACTCAGCAACAGAGAGAAGACCATGCATGGTTTTGTGGTTCATTTCTTAAAGTTTGGGATGAAGCTGACTTTCTCCATGTTGCTGCATCAAACGAATTCTTCATTTACACAGTCAGGAAGCCAAATCATAAAAATGACATCATTTGGGCTGTAAAGTTGGACGATATCAGTGATGACGTGCGCTATCGCCAAGTTGTGAAATTTCCTGAATGTTTGGGAATTTTTCTCTGTTTCACAGCTAAACGGTTAATGTGGATCATCAAAGAAAAAGGACAGTCATGGAATGGCGAATACTTCAGAGAAACTGTGCTTACTGGTGGAGTATTTCCTTTCCTCAAAGATCCTGAAAATGTGTTATCTGTTGAAGAAGTCATATTTTTGCATGATAAGGCACCATGTTTCAAGGCTCTTCAGACACAGGAGCTGCTTCAAAACAGTGGTATCGATTTCTTCTCGTCAAGTGAATTTCCAGGTAGCTCCCTGACCTTAATGTGTGTGAAAACATTGGTAGTATCTTAAAGGATCGTGTTGAAGTGCGCACAGTGAACTATGATGGTATACCAAGCCTCGACGACCTGCGAAGAGAGGTGACCGAAGTGCTCAGGGAAATGGAGTTTGAGTCTCAGCTTTTTTGCAGTTTACTAAAATCATACCCCTCAAGAATGCAGGCTGTGGTACAGGCAGATGGAGGCCACACAAAATATTAAATACTCAGAGAGAAACTTGAATAAATACCTGTTCTGAATTACTTTTGTTTTTGTCCATATCAATTTTAGTTTATGCTGTAGAGGGGGCTTTAATTTTGAAACACCCTGTATGTATGTATGTATGTATGTATATATATATATATATATATATATATATATATATATATATATATATATATATATATATATATATATATATATATATACATATATTATATGATGTTTTCTTATATAAAAGTGTGTGTATCTGTATATAGATTGACTTTAAGTGCTATATATATATATATGTGTGTTAAAAATTTTTTGAAGTTATTAATTTTTATATAAACAAACAGTTGTTCTTAGTTGTTCGGAACTATAGACCAGTTGTCACTGGAGATTGCTCAGATTTGCGCAGCTTCTCTGAACGTATTCAACGCTCCAGTTTCTGTCATGACCCTCAGTTTAATTAAGGTAACTTGTTAGTGAGTTTTCCTGTTCCGCCCTTAAGAGTTCATTCAGGAATAGTTGTCGAACTGGGGACTGAATCACTTCAGATCGTCTGTACATACACAACTTAGGTTAGGTGACCATTACATGAAATGATTGAAGGTGGAATGAACTTGCTCCTTTCTGTAAAGGAAATACCTTTGGATTGGCTCACATTTTTAGTTATCTAAATGCCATACACTGCTAGTGTCTATATATCCTTCTTGACTCCGATGTATGCTCGTGCAGCATAGTTATCCTCCAGAACTATCAGGCAAGCGTTTATGTGTTGTATTGTGTCTTTTGGGATATCTTTTCGGACAGATTCAGTGTTTATTTTTATGTAACGAGATCGAAAGAATAAGTTTGGCAGGTGATAAAGTTTTGAATATTACGTTAACCAGAAGCTGACAATTTTTTTATAGAGTAATTTGAACATCAGCTCCCGAATTTCACTTCATTTTTACCCATCTTGGAATGTGCATATAAAGAACTTTTGGTTTTTACCCAAGCGAATTAGGAACGGAACAGGCTCAACACAGTAGACCGCAAACATGCTTTTGTAGTTGATTCTCTGAGAATACTGAGACACATGACACAATTTCTTGAAAGTGACGGCGCAGCCATAATTCTGTTTCTTGTTGTCGACCAAAATAAGCATACTCTTCTGGAGAGACTGAGGTGGCGTGGTTCGGGTGGCAGTGGATGAGTTGTATGGAATTTTGTCATTTAACGTTACAGAAATTGGTGTTGGCAGTCACGAGCGAACAAATGTGCTCTTCTTGAGGGATTTGCGCGCTAGAGAAATTATGAAATTGCTTGATTTATGATTTATTTTATACCTAGATAACAGAAGTAATTTGTGAACGCGTTTTAATCCATGTGTACTTTTATACAGACCTCATATGTCTGTGCTATAATTAGATAGCGGAATGCTGTACATTTCTGGCCCTGCTGCCTCCAAACGTGAAAAGTATATATATATATATATATATATATATATATATATATATATATATATATATATATATATATATATATATGTGTGTGTGTGTGTGTGTGTGTGTGTGTGTGTGTATGTATATATATATATATATAAATATATATATATATATATATATATATATATATATATATATATATATATATATATATATATATATATATATATATATATATATATATATATATATATATTATATATATATATATATATATATATATATATATGTATATGTATATGTATATTTATATGATTCTCATAAATATTAAGCCACATATTCTCATTAATTCACTTTCCCTTGGGAATCACTTACACCCAGATTGAATTATGTGTGATAAATGAGTTTGCCAATGCCAGGATTCGAATCTGTAACTTATGGGTTTGGTAGGGAGAAACAGGGACTTGCCTGTTTGGTTGTCGAGAGCCGAATGGACAAGTTCTTGTTTCCTCTGCATCAAGCTCAAAATGGCATATGTTCGAATACTGACCATGGCAGATGCACTTATCATGTATTCCCTTTAGGTGTAAGTTATTCCGAAGGTAAAAAGATTCGATATTAACTGGCATTTTTGGCTTAATACTTGCGAGTATAGAAAAGTTCCGTTGTAGAACTGTCTTTACTGTGTGTGTGTGTGTGCGTGTGTGCGTGTTTTATAGTAACTGATGCAACAGTATTAAGCAAACAGAACATCTTTGACATGGGTTTGTAGAGGAAAATTGCTTAAATTTACTGACTTGAGGGATCACCACCCACAGTATTTATAAGAATTCCCAGTCTGAGCTTATGTTTATTATCAGCCATGTTCTGTTCTTGTCATAGGTTCAAGTTTCTGTATGCCTTTTCCTTTCCCCGTGAGAGAGGTTTGAGACTTCGACACTAAAACCTACGTCTTTTCCTTATCCCTACCCCCGAAAAAGTCTCTCCAAGTACTGCAAGTATATAGTGAAGGTGATTCTGCACCATATACAGTATACTGGTTATTTATCATGGACCGTCCTTCGCATATAGTGAGGGAAGGTTATAAATTATTGTACTGGTTAGTCAGTAATTTTTGTATTCTTTAGTCAAGAGGGTTACTTAATTTCTTCATAATGCTTTTAAAAAAAGGCTATTTAAATATTAAAAATTAATATCAGGGTCTGTGATTCCCTTTATTACTTTTTCCTTAGTATCGTAGCTTTGATATATCAAACTTCGAAATGAATAAATGAATTTCCCCTTTGCATTCGATTCCATTATGAATCTCCGGATTCCCTATAAGTGTTGAATTTATATTGCTCGCTAATGCTGACATAAATTTCATACATTGCTGCTCAGCAAATACGAGACATTTGAAATATTCATTGTGTTTCACTCCCAGCTTCAGAGGGATTCTCTGATTCCGTGAGTGTGATATTAGTTTCTTAGAAGTAGTGCCAAATATAACGGAACAAAGAAATAAATTGTAGATGAGCGATTTCTTTTATAAGAATGCCATATGATACAACAGATAGTTGCCATGTCACTGAAATTAACGTCGATATGCATATCGAAAGTAATGAACTGATCTTTTATTTATTTATGTCTGAATTTATCTATTTCTATGGCAGTTATATTTTTTGATTCCAGGAAATCTAGGGAGTAAGTCCATAAAAGAAATAATCGCTGGTATAAATTACTGCGGTTGTGAATAAGCTGTCATTTAATCCACTCCTCTTAATGAGCCATTCCCATTGAAGTGATTAATGCAGAGGTCAATATTAGCCTTGAGTCAAGATTTCCAGGACTTTTGTCGAGGGAGAGAAATGATAATGATGAGCTTGGATAATGGGAATGTTTTCTTAAGAGTTCACGGCGGTGCTCTCGAGGACCTTAGATTGCTTCTTAATGGGGGTGCGATTTGCCATCATAATTTGGCCTTTTTATATTCTCTCTATTTATACGGGGATAATCGCTCCAGCACCACGCCCAGTGCAAAGTGGAGTTAATGAAGAGATACTCTGTGAATTTGCTCTCCTGAGATACTGACAGACAAAACATAGCAGACAAATAGACAAATATATACTGGCACTGAAACTACACTTGTTGCCCAGAAAGACGTTAAAAAACTGTCATAAGAGTTAACATATGCGGGAAGGTGTATACCGCTTTAAAGTTATAATCCCACTTTCCAAAATCTGCCCAGTGTATGTGTATGCTAATCTGTATGCGCCAGGTTATGATTTATTTTCATCGGAAAACAGTTTCTAGTTAAAAGGAATGCTTTCTCTTGTTAGAAAAAACAGTACAGCACTAATTGCCCCATTCATTTTTCAGCAGTTGAATAAAGAATGATTCTTCCACAGCTTCAGAGGCTTTTAATATCCCTGTGTGCAATGTTGGAAAGTAATGCGTCTCCCTTACAGAGAATTCGCCATTCATTACTCTTTGCGCACACACACATACATACATGTCTTTTTTTAGTTTATTTTTGATAACGTCTTTGTTGCCCTATCATTTAGAATGTTATTATTTTTTTCTCTACTTACCACTCCACGACTAAACGTGCGTGTGTGTGAGTATATATATATATATATATATATATATATATATATATATATATATAT
>NC_089745.1:36832989-36865489 GCF_040412425.1 Macrobrachium rosenbergii
ACTGAATTGTTTGAAACGTTCACAATGAAAACAGGAAACCAAGAAACTGTAGAAACATTGGGTACGTTTTTGAGTGGTATAGCCAAGGAAAGCAGGGACGCGTTGCTGATATTATTAATTATGTGTTCAGATTGGAATCTGCTCACACAAACTAATTGCTTTAACGGCTATAGTGCGATTCTAATTTGAAAGTCATTTTCTTCGTACTCGAATTTGGCACTTGATTATGACGCAACCCAACAGTTGGATTCCGTTCATGCGTTAAACAACAACGGTTAAGTAACCGCACTACTCAAGTGACGTGTATTGTTTATGATTCCATTTGATTCTCATTCAAGGCTCTTAGCTCTAATTGTAAATAATGTGACGTTATTCTCAGGTCGGGCGTTGATAACTACGAAACACATCTTTTACCTCTTTCATCGTCAGTATTCCACTAGCTGTTATGACACGTGAAATGCATTGTAATTATAATCTATCAGAGTGTGAATGTTTGCATATTTTTCCTTGTCGTTAACTAACATCAGTGGAAACCAAGATTGGAATGTATGAAGGGATTGTTGAAACAGTTTTCTCCTATGGAAGTGAACTGCAGATATTGAATGCGGATGAAAGAAGGAAGGCGGGTGCTATAGAGATGAATTATTTACATAGTATTTGTGGTATAGTAGGAATTGAAAGGGCGAGAAATATGGAGAATATGTAGTATGGATAAAAGAGTCAGCTTAAATGAAAGGAAGAATCAACATCTTGAGATTATTTTGATCATGTGGAAAGAATAGTGGGTAAAAGGTTGGTGAAAAGAGGGAAGATGAAAGGAAGACATAAATATGGACGGCTAGATAGGGTGAGAGAGGTATTTGAAAGGAGGGGCCTCAGTATCTGGAGAACCAGAGAATTTTTGCGACATAGAAGTGAGTGGAGCATTGTGTATGTATATTGTGGGATTCGACGCGATGCTACTGGGCGTTCTTGCTATGTGTTTGAAGTTGTTATTGATGCTTAATTTTTCTACAGTAGGGTTCCCAGATTCGGAAATTTAAAGGTGACTATGATATTGGTCATTGTCCTTTCTTTTCTTGTAAGCTAGCCCCGTGTCAGAGTAAACAGCTTAATGTTGAATATATATATATATATATATATATATATATATATATATATATATATATATATATATATATATATATATATATAATGTGTGCTTATATATATATATATATATATATATATATATATATACATATATATATATATATATATATATATATATATATATATAATATATATATATATATATATATATATATATATATATATATATATATATATATATATATATAGGCATTATATATATATATATATATATATATTACAGGCAGACCAGGCATTTCATGAACTGCCTGAAATTTCAGGCAGATGGCGAAATGCACATAATTTTGATCCCCAGGGGCTAGTATTAAACACGGCAAAATACATTTGACCACCCAGGGACTAGTACTAAACACGGCGAAACAGTGTAGGTGAGTCACTGTTTCGCCGTGTTTAGTACTAGCCCTGGGTGGATCAAATGTCCCTAAGTGCATTTCGCTATCTGCCTGTAGCATATATATATATATATATATATATATATATATATATATATATATATATATATATATATATATATATATATATATATATAGTGTGTGTGTGTGTGATTTATTTACCAGTATTATAATCTTCTTGATAAAATTTCACCAAGATCACCTTTATGTAAAAATAGAAACACGCTACTGTTCATTCGTATGAAAATAGTTTTGAACTTCATATGTTATTTTATATATGTTTTTGTTTCTTTTGATGCTTTAGATATGCCGGTAAATTTAACGTGGATATAGCTACTTACAAAAACAGTGAAAACTGGTGATATTGTACCGTAGGTTGTATCGGCTTGCTGTTCTTGTGGACTATTTTAATCATTTATAATGTTATGAATTGGAAAATGGATATTGCATATGGAAATGAAATGGAATATCAAAACATCTTAGATATTTGTTGATACAAAAATCTAAAGAATGTTAATAGGATATTTGTAATCCCTTTAGGGGAATTTCACCAAGATTTTCTTCATGTAAGGTTATGAAATGGGACACCACTGTTCATTTACATGTCAGTACTTTCTGAACGCCATATAATATTATGAACAGAGGTTTTATGCTAAGGATTGTGATATATGCTTAGGTATATATACAGTACATACATATATATAGAAATATATATGAATTATTAGATACACCTTGAAAAACTTGAAAATGATACGTTTACCTATTGATGAAAGTGAAAACCGGAAATTATATACCGTAGAGTTTATTGGGTCACTGTTGCACTGTAATTATTGTGATCTAATAAGCTTTGCTGTTATACTTTTACAGTGGCAGTAATTGAAACAATTAATAAATTAATTTTTTTATTATTTGGCAGTTAAAAAAAATTATTTCAGTGGCTCATAAAACTTAGATTTGATATTGAAGCCTAACTGCTTTGTTGGTAACATCTAATAGCCACAGTTATGAAATGTTATCCGACCATCATGTTAATATGACCACGCTTTTCAAACCTCGGTAACTGAATAGTCCTAAATGAGGTTCTGTCAGGAGCAGCTAGTTCTTTTGTGAACGGTTAATTCGTGCTCTGCTTAACAGTTGTGTGCGTTGATATTTTATGTCCCAATTTGGAGCTCCTTTTCTGGCTGGAAGGTTTCCCCCAATTGTTCCCCTGGCTACAATACCCCCTCTTAGATATGGAATTCATCCATTCGGAACCTTGTGTCTCCAATTTGAGAATCAGTGCTATTTGGTAAGCAGTGCAACATATTTTTAGAATTAAATGGCCATACGTAAAAAGAAAAGAACAAATCTTAGCTTAAAATTCCAGTCAGGGAAGCCAGATGTAATTCAGGGGAAGGGATATTGAGTGGCTTTAACTACCCATCAGAGACAAGCAAATTGTAAAGCCGTTTGTCTAATCATCGGTATCCTGCCCATTCTGTTGGAGGAAAGGAAATTTGCAGCGAGTTTTTTTGATACATTTTTCTGACCAGAGTCTTTTGTAAATCACATGATGAATTCATTGCATCAAGGGAAATAGAGTTCTAAAGAATTCAGTTCCCATGGCATGAGCTGCAAAACAAATAAATCCCATTTGGAACTTTAAGAATTGATTGCTGCGGAAAATTGCCTCTGTTAAACTGAATGCATTACAATGACCTAGTAGTGGGACGCTGGTTGTGTGAGTATTTGACATACTGAATATTATTGAAAATGCTTTAATTTATATCCACACAGAGAATTATGTAGAGCTTCGGACTAAAGAAATATTTGTAGCCTTTTTCTTTTATTTAGCGTTTTACAATAATTATATAAGCTTTGTTTATTGATTTTACAATCCTTCTTTGGAGCCTAGTAAAAAAAAAACTCCTAATTTAAAGAAAGTACTTTCCGTATTATGACGTACATTTTTTTTTTCACAGAAACTGTAGCTTTACGTACATTGAACCTTCTCTTATGCTTCACAGAAAATCCTTTCAGTTTTACCATTCCACCGGGCTGTATAATTCAGGGCAGATGACTATTTTGCCGAATTGGAGTGTTGCATCAAGCCTTTCCATTAGCCCATGGGGAAGTTATGTCAGCAGGGTAAATGAAACAATATTAAGATTGAGGAAATATGAGCCAAGTTGGGAAGGGGAAGGAGAATAATAGATGACTGGATGAGTGTTAGAGGGCAAGGGGATTCATTTAGACAACATTTAAAAAAAGAGATAGGATGAAAAATCCAACGAAGCAAACTGATAAAACAGGTATGATCAATAAAAAGAATGAGGGCATCAGATGTGGAATAAATATAACCTCAAAAAAATTAAAAACGGTTTCTTTGCTTGTTGTTGAAACTTAACCGTCAAATGTGAATGAGCTTATTCTTATTTTATTGCTTCCGTCAGCTTTGCTACCTTTCTCACTTGTCTGTGCTACTACACAAACAATTTGAGGGTTGTGAATAGTTAAAGAGGTAGTGCTATAATCGTAATCGTTTACATGCGTATGTGTTTGCGTACAGATACAAGGCTGACAGTACGCATGTGTCTCTTGCTTCAGAAAATTCTATTTTGATTCTTCTCCAAAATATCTTTGTGTATTGGGAAGGTCCTTTGAGGGCCAGTTTCGTGTGATCTTTTCATTCGCCAGATAAGGAAAGCTGTCCCTTTCGTCTTTGCTGACTTTTAAAACTTGGTTTCTCGACGACTGCCTCTCCATTTTCAGTTTGCAAAAAGGAATACGTGCAGCTTTTCTTGATGTGTTTTCCTATAGAGATTGCTGCAGAGTGATCCTCTTGGTTACCACTTAATCCCGCCCTAACCTTAAGCCTGAATGTGCATTTGATTCTGTCGCGGTATTGAACGTCATATCTGTAGGAACGTCCACATTTGAGTACAACGGTAATATTGGCATCATGGACGTTAAACATGTGGCCATCTGCATTCACATAAGGTACATGACCCTAGTCTATATATAGGCAAAAAGACAAATGTAGTGTTGGCTTGTAAGATTACTTCTAAATATCCTTCGCACGAACTGCCATTATGAACGTCTAACAGTTGACTGCCATCTCGCTAGTTTAGTTTTCAAAGAAATACCATTCCGTTGATTTTGAGTCTTGTTTATGGGAATTATTTATGGGTAAACAATAGGCCTACTCAAGAGCTCGGATGAACTTCCGAATGATAGGCCAGGTCGATAACGTGACTATACTTTATTTACACTTGGATTCTCCTGGCGTGTTGAGTTTTATTGGCAGATAGAACCAGAGGTTTTTTGTTAGAAAATTAAATCTATTGTCTGATATTTATTTTTTGTAGTAACCATAAGCTCTCAGCGACGGGTTGCTGGAAAAAGCTTATATATAAAAACCCTTTCTGTATGTTACTGCGAGGTCTGATATTTATAGAACTTTTTACAACCAAATATTGGGCGTTAGCATCGCAAATAACACCAATAAAAGGTTCTTGCTGCGGTATAGTGGATGCAGGTCACTTCCTGTTGTGTGTGCTATTTATTGCTTGGGTCTTGTTGGTATAAGTGAATAGCATACGCGGTGTTTATGAGCTTCTGCCCTCCTCTCTTCCACCAAAAATGTTATACAAACAAAGTCCCACTTTTTCTCAATAGCAGCCTGTTTTTGCTTGACCCACTGTAGCGTTTAGATTCTTTTGTTTTTGTTGCGGTTGTGCTATTGTCTGCGCTTCTTTCCTTGCGATCTTTTGTGTTAAAGGGATCCTGGTGACTTTGGTGTACAAATTTCGGGAATCTCTCTCTCTCTCTCTCTCTCTCTCTCTCTCTCTCTCTCTCTCTCTCTCTCTCTCTCTCTCTCTCTCTTGTTAGAGGAAGCATCCGCATGGCAACTTTCTGTTGTCCGAAAAGATGATACAATTACCATTACCCCTTTTATTAAACTTGGAATAGCCTCATGAGCCTTTTTATTATAATGAAATGGACGTCTTCTCTTTATCGGGGCATTCCTTTGGTAATGTGTATCACGTATTCTCAAGTTATGAGTATAGTAACGTTTACCAAGATGTATGATTTGATTACTCCCATGAGTGGATGCATTTTTAGGCTTGAGTGTAAAATGATAAGCAAGTTTGGTTATTACAGTATAATAAAATGATAAGAAGCAAGTTTGTCAAGATTATGTATGTATATAATATATATATATATATATATATATATATATATATATATATATATATATATATATATATATATATATATATATATATATATATATATATATATATATATATATATATACTATAATATATATTATATATATATATAATAATGTGCGTTTGTGGATACTGAATGCTATTGTAAAAAAAGGTGGAAACTGTAGAAATGAACTGCTGCCTTATTGGTATAAGAACTGAAAGGATTGGTAACAGGGGTAGTATATGTGAAAGGATGGTTCGGTCATGTGTAAGGAATTGGGAAAGATAGGTTCGAGAAAAGAATATGAAATTCGGAAGTGTTTGGAGGAAGGAACTGAGAAGAGCTAGAAAAGAATGGATAGATGGTGGGAATGACGTATTGGAAAGAAGCCAGAGAGTGCCTGCAAGATGAGGTGAATGGCGCGGTGAATGTTATGGCGTTTGGTACGTTGCTAATGAGCTTTTTATATAGGTGCATGAAGCGGCTAGTGTTGTGGAAGTTTCGTGCACAGAGATTTCATCCGCTAATTCTTGAGTTGTCTTTTCATTTCTTAGGAACCATACACTCCCACCGACATATAGTTACATACGTACATACATACATGCATACACATACACGTGATATATATATATATATATATATATATATATATATATATATATATATATATATATATATATATATATATATATATATATATATATATATATATATATATATATATATATATGTATATATATTATGTGTGTGTGTGTTCCTCTTGTGATGACATTTGCTCTTCTTGGACAATGCAAACCAGTCAAAGAATTACAAGGCCATGACTTCCTGGTTACAGTTGCTGCTCATCCAACGTAACCGATGAAAGTGGAATTTCTACCTCTTCTTACGTCATGCTAGTTTGTCTGTCATAAGTGAAGGACAGAGAGAGTAAAAACAACCTGAACTTGATTGAGTAATTTAATTTGTAAATAATGAGTTTCCTTGTGTGTTAGCTAGATTTAAGGCTACTAACCAGGGTTAGTAACCGTTTGTTGAATTTCTTAATTTTTCCGCCGCCAGGAAAGTTTACATTCAGTAACATACCAGGAAAATTACTTATTACGAAAAGTATCTAAATGCAAAGTACAAGACTTTTTCTTTCCTAAATAAATGTATTTATTAAAAAAAAATGGTTCTTTAATGCTAATGAATAGATGTAAAACTGATAATGCTAATATTGATGTTGTTTTTGGTAATAATATTTTGGACAATTTTTAATGACTTTTTCATGTGCTGTTATTTCGCTCACATCAAAAATCACGTGCAAATAAAAATAATTGAACAAAAATAGAATTACGACTAAATTCCCTTCGTGTAGGGCTGGACCAGGCAAGATATGAGGATTTGCACATGCCATCGACAGGAAGCATATAAAATTTCCCCTTCCAAGAATTTTAAAAATAAAATTACTCTGACGTCTCAAGAGACATGAGAACAAAGTGAAGCTCTCCTCCAACCTGTTGACGGGAAGACACCTCCCTTTATTTAGGTCATCCAACCGCCACCCCCACCCCCTTCCTTTCCCCTCTGTGCTTCGTACCCTGATGAGTTTCCTTGAGAGTTTTTCGCATAATGCATTAGTTTCATACCTAGATCAAGCGGTTATACAGAACACTGTGAGGAATGAACGTGTTGAAACTTTATTGTAATGTTAATATCGTTTGGATTCTTTTTTGGCACAAAATATACTCCCGAAACTTTGTCCATGCTTTTAAAACTTCCAGAAATACAGAGTATTACTTACATTATTCGAACGTACATTATTTTGGAATAAGACAAAAATGCCATTACTTTGCAGAGGAAACTTTCGAAGAATAGAATGTGTTTGCTACAGATTTCAAGGATGAAGAGCGCTTTTGAAATAATGTAGATACACTTGTAGTTTTAAAGATAGATGACTAATGGTGGAAATTATATTTCAAAAGCCTCGTTTTTCGAGGTCGATCACTTATATTTTCTCCATACATGTAACGTTATTTCGTTACCACGGAATAGGGTTTTGGTCAAGGTTTTTAATCAAGAGAAAGTGAGAGGGATTCTGTCTACACTTGCATGGAAATGAAGTCTCGCGGCAAATGACCTTCTGCGTTCTGGAAAAAAAAGCAAGTGAACGCAGCCTGTGAAGAAAACGAGGTGCAAATCTAGTTAATGGTTGAAGCTGCTGTAATACCCATCAACTTCGTTAACATATTGCATGTGCAATTACGCAAGCAGACCGAGGTGGGAGACCGCCTAGTTTGAATGCTAAAAAAAGGAAAATTCCATTTTGACGCCTGCTAAATGCCGTAATTTCCCCTTTATGCTTGCTTATTTATATATATTCATTGAATAAATGCATATATGTAATATATATATTTTGATGAGAATTTACAGAAGATTCCAAAATGGAGATTAATTATATATCAAAGGTCTTTGATATTTTACCAATAAAGAATTCTATTTGTGTATTTCCGTAAAGCGTCAGGTCTCCGTGACTATTGGACAAGGGACAGAGGGAGTAATACAGTTAACTTTATATGCAGTAAAAGTGCACTGCGTCGCTAATCAAATCAGGAATGGTGTGATGATAAGATTGGTTAATTGATTAATAATTCGTCAACATATGTTTTAAAATTATTTCAGCTTTTGTAAAGGTAATGTTCTATTTATAGTCTCGCACCCTCACCCACACGTCTATATATATATATATATATATATATATATATATATATATATATATATATATATATATATATATATATATATATATATGTATATATATATATATATATATATATATATATTCATAGTTATATATATCAGTGTATATATATACAGTATATATATACATATATTGTGTGTGTGTGCGTGTGTGTGCGCACGTTGCCTTGTAGTCAAGTGGTTATGACCGACTCCTCACCAAAATGAGTGTCAAAGTTCGAATCTCCTGCGAGGATGGACGATATTGCCATTTTTGGTAAAAATTTAATATTATTTAGCTTGTTGGTTCGCTGAGAGAGAGTTTTCACATTCATTTGTCTTCTAGCTCTTGAGATGAATACGAGACCTTTGTGCAGAAAACAAACATATAAGCATAAACAGCTCCCCTGCAACTAAATGCCTGTAAGCTCAAGTCCCCCTCACAGCAGGTAACAATCATACACTGTCCCACTCACCTGCTTCTTTTGTTGTACTTTCGTGACTGTCACCCCTACAGCGTTTTCGTGCCCCACTTCTTTCATCATCGTTCAGGAATTCTGGGTCATATTTCGGCAATCTGTTGTCTCATACTTGCCAAAATCACTTCATATCTTTGAACGTTTGAATTATACTCCGCTCGCAACCATTTATCTGTAATTTTTTCACTTATTTTGTTTTACTCTCATTGCTCCATTTTAACGACGGAAATGTCTGCAACAGCTTCCATGGTTTTTTTCATTCATATACAATAAACACATGACACTGAAGAAATCTTAGTTTTACAACATATTTTCACCTTTTGATGCAGTTTAACATTCCTGAACAGATATATCTCACTGATTGTGCATGGACATGTGATAACTCTTCATCTAAATTATTACTCGAATGAACTACCTCTCTTTTTCCATGAGCATACCAGCGTTTAGCTCTTCATCCGCCTTTACCCATATTCTTCTGTCATTATTTTTATATCAGACTGATTCCTCTTGATATCTTTTATTGACACCAGTGAAGTCAGAGAAACTAAAGTCAGTCAGTCGATCTTTGATAGCCCCACATTATAACCTTCCTCCTTCGTTATTGTATTCCATTCCATTTCACAATACCTCCAGTCAGGCTTCTCAGTGTTATACCCATCAACATTCTCTTCCGTTTACTAATTGGAAACGGACATTCCAAGAATATTTTAATCGTCATTTATCCTAGTTACGTCCATAGACATTCTTTTTAAAATAATTTCCTTCTAAGACCGGAGCCATTTGAGAACCCATATCCACAAGAGGTTTCGTTTCATTAAGCCCAGTAACTTAACTCGACGCCATCTACTTCCCAGTTATCCAACTTTGTATTCAGACTACCCAGAACAACGACCCTTTATTCTTCTCCAAAAATAGATTTTTCTGTTTCATTTTGTCGTTTTATTTATTACATAGATGCTGTGTCTCTGAAAGTAACTTCTCGCAATTCCTTTAACGTATTTGCTATAGCTCAAACAGCAGTCTTTTATGTAATTATCACCTTAAACCAAAATGCAGTGCCTGTTTAATTTATTTAATTTAATTTCTATCCTTGGTCTATTATACGTCATGGACTCTGAAGAAGAAGTTAATAAGCGTTAAAAATAATTACATTCAGATGCTTTTCTTGTGCTTAAAAAGTAATATTATTTATTTTTCTCATTTGAGAGGTAGCTCATTCATTTATTGAGGGGTTCGGTGAATTGCACTTTTGAATGTTTTTCGATGTACACTCACTCAAAAATATTCTGCAACATGTTCCAGAAGTTTTCGTTCACCTAACAGTAATTTGTTCTTTTGATATTTACAAGAAAATGTAATTTTCTTATTCGATTTTGGTTATTAATCATACGGTTAACAATATAAAAAAGAATGGTGAGTGAAAAATTCATATTACGTAAAATGACGAAACATTTTGAAAAATTTCACTTCAGATGATTGGGCAAAAGAGTCAAAGAAGAAACTATATTTCGAATCCAGATAAAAGCTCATTGACTAATAAAATAATATTGAATAACCATCAATGAAATTATATATAAATAAAGAAAGAAAGAATTCAAACATTATCGTTGTCACAAACAAAAACAGAAAAAATCTCATAACGTCGTATGTTATCGTGTGACCACATTCGGGCAGGAAAAGTTTAAACTGTCTCCTCACTAGCACCGATAAGATGGGCAACAGACTAAGCGGCACCACAATCACTAGCTTGCATAAGACTAATGTTTCTATCGTAGATATTGCTCGGCAGCTTAGCGTAAATAAAACAACCATGTATAGAGGGATACAACAACAGAGAGAACGAGGAAACATGATAGAATAAATTCATTGTAAAAACTGGAGGACAACCTCATTGTTGCACTAGTGTTGATCATCATCGGATGATCACTGAAGGAGCTCCGCCTAACTCCCCCCTGACAACCGATGTTGCTATAAAGAGAGAACATTACGCTCTCCCTTCAAGTTGCTGCTCAAACCATCCGTAACAGGCTACATGAGACCAAGAAACACTTCATATTAGCGAAACACAAAGAATAGAGGCTAGGGTTTGCGTTATAATATAATCCAGCGGCCGATGATTTCTGCACGAGTCATCTTTTGCGATGAGGAGGAGCCATTCTCCACTGATAAGCATGGTAGTCTTCTTCACTGCTGGCATCTAGCATTAACTAAATTAATGTTGAACTTCCAGCTAATTTTAATTCTTTAGAAACTTAGATAATAAGAAATAAAACAATAGGTGTTATATATTCAGTTAACTTCATAAGAAGCATCAATCAAAGTAACTAAGTAGCAATGAAAGAAACGAGAAATTCAATGATAAGCATTATATATAATATATAATATATATATATATATATATATATAGAAATATATATATATATATATATATATATATATATATATATATATATATATATATATATATATATATATATATATATATATATATATATATATATATATATATATATATATACTGTATGTATGTATGTATGTGTGTGTGTGCGATTATATTCTATGTATTACAAAAATAGACGTGAAATCTGTTAGTCTAGTTCAGTATATTTTATATTAAGTTTCACTAGTTCACAATATACATAGGATTAGTCATTCAAAAATTTAATTAATAATAATGTGAAGG
This sequence comes from Macrobrachium rosenbergii, assembly GCF_040412425.1. Taxonomy (NCBI): domain Eukaryota; kingdom Metazoa; phylum Arthropoda; class Malacostraca; order Decapoda; family Palaemonidae; genus Macrobrachium; species Macrobrachium rosenbergii. The sequence continues at coordinate 36,844,614 of NC_089745.1, forward strand.
AAATCTTTACAAAAGTCGTACTTGTTGATGTCAATAAGAGTAATAGTTCAACTTGTAACAGTCTTAGGCCTATGTCTACAAAGTTCACACATAGCATAAGAACCGCGATGACCTCTGAAGTATTATAGTAACATCCTTTAATTAAGTAAAATATGACAACAGTAAGCAGTATCAGAAAAAGCCCTGTTTAAGGGAAACTGCAGGTAATTTCTCGGACCCACCACTAGTATTCAGTTGTTTCACGTGCTTACAACTGAGTTGCCAAATAGCGCCAGATGTCGCTGTTATAAGCTGTTGTCCGAAAAGTTTTGAAGCATGTTGCAAACCTTTTTTGAGTGATTGTACATAGTCTGTTCTTCCAAGTAGTCCCTTAGGGGGTTAGTGTCGTCAGTGCACCTCATGCTGTGCACTGTGGGCATTACTTGAGGTTCTTTGTAGCGTCCCTTTGGCCCCTAGCTGCAAAGCCCTTTCACTCCTCTTACTGTACCTCCGTTCATATTCTCTTTCTTTCATCTTACTTTCCACCCTCTTAACAATTGATTCATAATGCAACTGCGAGGTTTTCTCCTGTTACACCTTTCAAACTTTTTACTGTCAATTTTCGTTTCATCCCTGATTGAGCTCATAGGTCCCAGCGCTTGGCCTTTGACCTAAATTCTGTATTCTATTCTTCTTGCAAGTAGCCAGGGTTGATATGACTTCTCTGATGCAGTCCATAAATCTTAATCCGTTGAGCTCTTTTGTGCAAAACAAAAATTTGTTTTGAAGTATCGTTTTGTTAAAATATTGTGGTTTTACTTTTTCTGACCGTGTGAGGTTTTTAACTTTCCATTTGTCATTCGCTAATAAACAGAGTTGTTCATCTTCGTTTCGGTTATTTCATAAGGTCTCTTATCCCACCACCCAGCTGGCTATAGCGTCTCTTCAAGACTTCACCTTTAGGGCATTTGGCCCGCAGTATTTTTCTTTTATTTTAAAAGAGAAGGAAGGGCATCTGCAGAACACTTGAATAATAAGGCGGGTACTGACGGGGATTTTTTTTATTATTATTACAAAAGCTGGTGCACATCTTTTCTGATATTTCAAAGTTTTCTGAAACTGGAGCAGATAAGTTTTTCGTTTGAATCATGAGTAAAGGAACTGATGCCAAAATACCGTGTCTCGTGGCCTTTAAAAAAATATCAAGAACTATGATCTTGTAGATGACCCTTCCTTTAATATTTCATTTTAGATAATAAAAAGCAAACCGTTATTGTGGATTGGGAAAGTTGGTGCTAAAACTTAAATACATTGCGATATTATGTATTAACAGGAATGTTATGTAATTCTCAAGGCAGTATTTAGGTTACTGAGCAGCAGTTCAGAAATGAAGAAATAAGAAAATACAGTGCAGTACAGTAGATAGCATGTAAACAACGTCATCTACAAAAATATAAAGGATACAATGGTCTGGTACTCATGGCTGAAGTTCCTCTAAAAGGGCTGCATGTTTCAGATCCCTTATTCTTTGGAAAATAAAAGTGTCTGTAACTCCTCGTGACGTTTGTATGGTCGAACATATTTTGAGAGAGAGAGAGAGAGAGAGAGAGAGAGAGAGAGAGAGAGAGAGAGAGAGAGAGAGGTTTCCTATATCCATCTCTGAAGGAGGGCAACTGTAACGAGCTATTCATAGGACATCCTGTGATACACGGCCACTCTCTTTTAGCCACATGTCCTCCTCCGCAACCCTGCTTTATTCCTCCTCCTCCTCCTCCTTCCTCCGCCTCCTCCTCCTCCTCCTCCTCCTCCTCCTCCTCCTCCTCCTCCTCCTCCTCCTCCTCCTCCTATCCTCATCTTCCTCTTCTACATAACCCACCTCCAGCGATTGCCTCTTATTGGTCTTCCACCTTTCGATTCATCAGCCAAACTGATTTTCATACAATTTTGTGATATGTGAATATCTCCTCTTTTTATTTTTTCGTAATTTTCTTTACTTTCGTTCGGGCTCCATAGTTCCACTTCTTTCTTCGCGTTCTCTCACGACCTCTGCCTTACATTGTCCAGTGCAGTAATTGCCTGCTGACCCTTTCTTCTCATTCCTTTCTCGACACTCTCCTCCTCCTGAAACCGGCAGTATTCACACGCTCGTCTCGTCAGTCTACAGAACAAATGCCACGTCTTTCCTTACTTCCTCCTCCTCCTTTTCCCGTATTTCTTCTTTAAATCGCACTTCTTCTTCTCTTCCCGTACAGTATAACCCGTCCTCTTTGGCACTCTGTTCCTCGGTCGTGTTCTGACTCCCCTCCCCGTGTTATTTATTCCCCAATCACTCTTCGTAAATCTCTGGGTCCCACCCATTTTTGCTTGTTCGTTTCTTCTCTTCTATTCCTTCTTCACTACCCAGCCCTTCATTCTCCTCCTCCTCCTCCTCATCTCCCCATATTTCATGGCTTTTCGGCCTCTGTCCTTTTCGAGTTTTCCCTTTAGAATTGCTGTCAGCAAGTTTTGATTTTTTTCCTGCCGATGAAGTTCCTCACGTTATTCAGTGTTGTGAATTTCTGTACTTCAGTAGAGCTGGGATGATATTTTCTTAGTAAAATACCCCAATATATAATTTTGGTCTGTTCCTGCATATCTGTGCAGGAACATCAGTCATCATTCCTTTGATCTTTTTACTTTACTGTTTTGCTAGACAAACATATGTAATGGATCTTGTGCCATTATTTAGAGGGAATTGACAATCAGAATTCAGAACTAGTCATGTCTCGCATTCGTAGCTCATCGATGTTTATTCTCACTGCAGTTTATACAAACTAGAAATTCGTGTATTTACAGCTTTATGTCGTTTCTTAATCGTGATTTCAACTTGAGGTTCAGAGGATGAGTGAGAGCGCTCTATTTTTTCTCTTCAAGGTCATTACAGTCTTTCAAAATTTCACTTGATGCCGGAAATAGTTCATGCTCATTATTATATATTTATCAGAAAACGGCAAATGAATTTTACGCCGTTACTATCATCCCTTCTTTTAAGAAACTCAAATTTTGGGACGTTCCGATGGTTCTCAGACTTTCATGCCGGTGAATGATGGTGGTAATATTATAGTTGGAATAATACAATGAAATAATTATTCGATGAGTCCTGTATTTCTAGGTTTTTGTTTATTCTATAAGATTTCATTGTAAAACGTAGTACAATCAAATTTCCCGTTGATATATCCTAGTATGCGTTAGCGTTTGAAGTATATTGTTGTTTACTCATTACGGTAATGAGGAAGTCTGCTTTTCAGTGCTAGGGTTTGTGTAAAGGTTTAACACGGAAAGCGAAGTGGCAGAAGAAGATCAGTATTTTGGAGGGTGGCGTGGAAAACTTCATTTCTTCATCTTGCTATGTACTTTTAAATAAAGACCGTGTCCACATGTGCAGTTATATGCAGTCGTTCCAGTCAGTCAGGCATAATAAACCTGATCCACGGTATGGTTAGGGGGAGGGGTTTTGGGTCAACGAGGGGTAAGGGGAGAGGTGTGGGAGGGGAGGTTCATTGAGAAGTTAAAGTGGTGATCCGTATCCAAAAGCTCCGGAGGAGAGTTTTGAGTCGCTGACTGTCGAGACAAATCTTCAGTGTATACGGATAGTGAGACTAATGACTCACTCTCCTCCCCGTCCCCTCACCATCGAGTGACTGGCGCAGATGAAGGTCTCTTGCATTCTCTTCGACCGAAAGTTTCTAAATTCCTATCAGTGCAAAGTTATTTTTGTGGTTATGCTTTGCCACTAGTATTTCATTATTGCTACTATCGGTGCATTATTATTATTATTATTATTATTATTATTATTATTATTATTATTATTAGGTAATGGCTGCCTCACCTGTATTCAACTTTTGATTTATCTTCCCAATTTTTCTTATAATTCTTTTTTTCCAAACGGTATGTCATTTATCAGTCGTTCGTTATTCAGTTGGGAAAAGTATAATAATTCTTTTTGGTATTTTGTTACTTTATTCGGAAGATTCGGGTACAACTACTTCCCACACCCATCTCTTGCTGAGGAATAACTGTTGGTCGATATATACGAGTATTACTCCATCACGGCTCAGTGCACAGTGACAGCAAATAATGTTAAAGTATAGAGTAAGCCTGGTGTAGACATATAAGCTCGGGCCAACTAGTCGGAGCGGGTGTTGTTGCAGATTAAATCTGGAGCGAGTAATTTCGGGAAATGTGGAGAATCGATACAGCATTTGACATTCCAGGCTGTAACCCATTTAAATCATATGTAACCGTCAGAAAAAGAAAGTAATTACAGCAGTGAGTGTGGGTATAGTTAGAGGAAGCCGAAAGCAAAGTAAAAAAATAAAAAAAACTTTTGGGAAGCGGGAATGTTCGAAACTAAAGGAAATAACCAACAGATTACAGTTACAATCTGAAGTGGCAGTGATAACGAGGGTTAGATAGTTTCGGACTTAGGGGAATGGAAAGGTACAGAGAAAAATGGAGTTACAGGGACGATTATTATCAGGGGGAAATTTCCCTAAGGCCCTGAAAAAAAAAACATTGCAAACGATGTAAAACGAAACATAAAATAACTACAAATTTACTCAGCACAAGGTTTTTGTTGCACAGTGGTGGGGAGAGTGGTGAGTGGTCAGAAAGAGGATGGGTAATGCGGGCGAGAACTAACATTTACCACTGTTTTGTGACTAGAAGGCAAATTGACTGGGCGATCTTATTTGTTGTCTTGTGGTTACAGAGATGTTAACCATGGTGCATTGTTGCTTCTACCCGCGTGGGTATGGGTGGCGTCTTGCTTTGGTGTGCTGATATCTGTGGTACATACATATGATGACAGGTATGGCGCGAGTCCTAACTGAGAGAATGGATGTATCCTATGGGTTACAGGACGGGGGAAATGAATCTCCTTTTTGGTATTCAGGATGGAATGGCGCTTCTGAATATACTGGGCATCCCAGAATTGTAGTGGACATTGGTTAAGAGCTGTACTTAGGATTCCTCAGCCTTAGTACCTTTATACCAGGTTTTTTGATGGTTGGTTATTGTCCCCTCTTGGAAATGACATGAAAGATGCCTTGAAAGCAGTCATCATGACTACACAGGAATGGGGAAATCATCTCTCAGTATTTAAATTTGTATTCAGCATTACATCTCTTCAAAGTGCCTTGTGGGGCAGAGTTAGTTTTGAGAAGGTCAGCAGTGTACAAGTTTTCGAAGTGGATAACAAGATCATCGGAAACATCAGTAGTAGTGGCAGAGACTTTCTCCTTCATGACTTCCCTTGTAAAATTTCGGCTAGGAAACGAGTTGGGGTTGCTTTTTTCACGTCATGTTGCTGTCTTCTTTGCACACCAGTTTTCCGTGTTAGTCCTTATCTGCCTCTTGATAGGACTAACACAAGACGATTTTGACTGTTGTTTGGGCTGACCAGTTGATTCCATAATTCGTTTCAGGCCTGGTAGAGCAATGCGAGAGGGCACTTCTGATGTAGCTCACCATGATGTCCATTTTGTAGATATCTAGGCACTTGGTTTGTTCACTGAGAGCCCCGTGTTGGTAGATTTTGTGTAGACTTTTAAGGATTATCAGATGGAGGCCTGGTATAATTTGACATCACGGGGAGAATGAGGGGTCCCTTCCACATATATCTTGCAGGTAAGTCTGAGAACAGAATTTTTCTGAAAGGCTCATATTATGTTTCAAGGTCACCTTCGAAGTCGAGTCTTCCAAGTGTTGTTTGTTTAATATTAGTGGTAGGGACAAGGATTTCTCAGAAGACTACCTCTTCTATTACACTCTCGTAGAAATTGGCAAAGTCCTCTGAAAGATGATGAGACTTTCTTTGTGCATGCTTGCAGGGCCTTCTTCATGAGTAGGTATGTTGTCGTCCCTAATCACCCTTTGCACTGGCACTTTGCCGTAAAGACTCGATGACTTCAAGGCCTGCAAATAGTTAGTTAATGATACAAGACAAAGCTTGGGAAGCATGGGGATTTAAAAGGGGACAAGTGGGTGTGAAAATCTGGCTCATGATGGATCTCAGAAGACTAACTGGCTTTTGCATTTTTACATTACCATAGGTGTAACCTGCTTCAAAGTCGCTGTTGCCAGGGGGAAATAGGTTGCTCTTTTCTTCTCATTGACCTTCTTGTTAGTCCTGTTGATTTCCCTTAGGATCTCCTCAGTGGACCCAGCGTTCGACTCTCCGACCGGTCAATAAAGAATTAGAGGAATTTATTTCTGGTGATAGGAATTCATTTCTCGTCATAATATGGTTCGGATTCCACAATAAGCTGTAGGTCCCGTTGCTAGGTAACCAATTGGTTCTTAGCCACGTAAAATAAATCTAATCCTTCGGGCCAGCCCTAAGAGAGCTGTTAATCAGCTCAGTGGTTTGGTTAAACTAAGATATACTTAACTTTTTCCTCAGTGGAATTCTTAGGAGTGCAATGGAATTTCCATCCATTCCTAGTATTCAGTCCAGTTTCCAGGAAGGGGCAATACACAACTCTTGAATATTTATACATCAAGGAAATCTGGACTGCCTCGCTGTATTTAGGGCTATAGAAATTCCAGATGTAGCTCTTGTATAATCAGGAAAGTTAAGTATATCTTAGTTTAACCAGACCACTGAGCTGATTAACAGCTCTCCTAGGGCTGGTCCGAAGGATTAGATTTAACTGGCTAAGAACCAACTGGTTACCTAGCAACGGGACCTACAGCTTATTGTGGGATCCGAACCACATTATGACGAGAAATGAATTTCTATCACCAGAAATAAATTCCTCTAATTCTTCATTAGCCGGTAGGAGAGTCGAACACTGGGCTAACAGCGTGCCAGGCGACAGCTCTATCCACCCCTCCAACAAAGAGCTTGTATAATCAGCAACACCATCCTGTTGAGTAACAAACAGATTCTCTCACCACTGTCTGCAAACTTGTCACAGAAGTACCACATACACTACCATGCCACCCACACGGGTAGATGCAGTGGCTCCCCAAGGTTGTCATCGCCCCAAAACCCATACAACGGGAGAGTTCTCAAATCAAGCTTCCAACAAATCACAAAATAGCAGCAAACGATAGTCCCCAACTTAACCCTACCTCCCTCCACTATTTTTCTGTTCCTTCTGTGCAACGAAAAAGCTGTGTCCAGTTCATCTGCCAGCAGAAGCTGGGTACGTGAAGTACTGCGGTTGTACCTAAATCGTTTTATTAAAATAACAAAATACTTGAATGTCCTGTTTTATTTTTATTAACTCTGAATGAATACCCTAATTTGTCTCAGTACTATGGGGATAAATAAGTTCGTAGTGAAAATATAGAGGTGAGAAATTCTACACGACTACAGGACCTTTAGCACATTTAATTATTGTTATTCATAATGCATACGATTTCTTAAGGAACAAAGTAAGGGGCCCTGTGCTTAATAAATAAGAAAGCAGAGTAGATCAATGAAGAATGCGAAAAAATGATTCTAAATAATACCATTAGATGAATTTTAAAATTAACGCAGAGAAAGGCGTTTACTTATTTTATGAAAACCTAGCTGGAAATAGAGAGTAAAGTGTAAAGAGACATTGTCAAGTTACTACGAGGCTCGATTTTCTCTTTTCTCCTTTGCTCCTTGTATTGTATTTGTAGGGGCTTACGTAATATGTCACATTGATTTGCAATATCTCGATATTGATAACATCTGTGCAGTTAATGACATGATGCATTTTCCAAGACGTCGTTAACACGGGGTTCACGTAGGAATACGTCAATAGCTGGTTTCGAGGTCGAACTTCATAGGGCTGACGTGGTCTTAATGGTCTTAATGAACTTAAATGTGTACATTTCTGTTTATTTTTGAGAGCTGATAACGAACGCAATTACCGGTAAATTAAATTCGACTGAATGAAGCTGACGAGTATTGATTAAGACCTTAATGAACTTGAACGTGTGTATTGCTGTTTATTTCTGATAACCGGTAACAGGATCAATTACTGGCAAATGAAATTTGGCTGACAATCAAAACACACCTGGACAATAAAGGCCCAAAGCATTAAAGCATTATTCTCGTTGGCAACTCTGAGCGAGTATTCATTTCTGTTAATGTTCACCACTTTTGAGTTTAAAGAGCCTTCGGTATATTAACTCCAAGTTCCCCACACATTACGGAGTTTGTAGATGAGGTGTGTTTGCATTAGTCTTGCCATAAAGTCTGTGCGCTATAGACTTTAACGGTTGAAGTTGGAAGTGCTGTTGGCTCAAGTAGAATAAGTTCTCTTAGATGGAGCAAGGTGCAACTTACCTCAGTGATTTCTAATATGGATCAAAGATGCGTGTGTAATAATTACTATGTACTGTATATGTATATGTATATTATGTGTGTGTATATATATATTATATGTGCATGTGTGTATGTGTATGTTTATGTACATTTATCATTCTCCGCAGCCTCATGTGGAAAGGATGTAACGAACAAGTAGAGTTAGCTCAATGTTCTTTTCTTGACATCAGCTTTCGCTGGTAACCCATTCATAGCTGGGTTGACTAGTGAGGGTTAGGCTGAGTGTAAACTATGGACCTTACATTTTTGAGCCCAGAACACTACCAATAATCCCTTTATTTATCTCTCTTTCTGTCTGTCTTGCTGTAAAATAGAAGAGTTAGTGCCATATAAGAAAATGTGAGAATTTATATTGTAAATGCTTTTTCAGAACAAAATACTGTTAATATTTACATGATTCCCTGTAATGGATAGAGTGCAAAATGGTTTGTTCAAACTGGAAAAGGACTGGATCTTTGTGTAGAACAACATCAGGGTGTAGCTGGAACTGAGCAAATGTCGATGCTATATTTTTAATAATTTTGTTGTTAAAGGAAATATTTTATCTGCTTTTATAAAATATTAGATTAATCGTATTTGAAATCTGGTCTCTTTAATCTACATATCATGTTTACAAAGTTATCAGCTTTGTGTTTGCATCAGTACGATCATTTCAGTGTTTGGAGGGTTTTCATACTATTTATTAGGTGACAGTAATAATGTTTAAACAACTACTTTTAGATGTTCATTATGTTTCGCTGATGTGTAACTTTCGTCTCTCTTTTATAAAGTTTCTTGTTTGAAAGTCCCTAAACTTTATTTTACTTTGAACCTAAAGATATGTATATAACACAAGAAAACGTTTGGTGCATGATGCTTTAAGTTTACAGCATTCTTGTGGTTTTGCTACCTAGACAAAATAAGTATGCTTATGATTGTCCAGCAGTGTTTTGTTTTAGAAATAGTAAATCATCTTCATCTTCATGGCAACGATTTTAATTAAATGGAAAATGAGATAAATATAAAGTCCATCAGATAAAGTAATCAGGCCATTGCGTGAAGACATCATGATTAGATGTCGTAGCGATGTCGAGTATCAGTAATCAATGGAAAAATCGTTTAGGAAAGGATGTGTCACAGTTCCAAGAAGAGAAAATTAAGATCTGTGTGTTTATTGATGAGGACGGTAAGCTGTACTCCGTTGCTTAGCAGACGAATCTGCATGTTTCTTGGGAATTATATGGAATTGCAGTATTATTTAGCACAAATTGTTCTGCGTTATGAACAGAGAATCCAAGTATTATTATACATTTAAAGCATTTTAATGACATTATTCCTAAGGCCAATGGACAGGCGATGTAAATGTTCTTTCTTAGCCAAGACCGATTAAGAATAAAGAAAATGCAGAGGGAATAGATATGCTGAATGATAAAAGATATTCCTTAACTCGGATGTAGAGGAAAAACACCTAGACTGAAGCTGTGAAAATGATGATAAAAACTAATTAAAAACTGCTTAAACTTTCCATTCTGTTGCGTTTTCTGACTAAAATGTTTCATTTTCTTGTCCGTCTGACGAATATTTAGATATTTTTTTTCTATCATCATCATCATCTCCTAGGATTTTTTCCATGTGTAAGAACTTCCCATCATTTAATAGTAATTAGCTAGCTGCAACCATCGACAACATTTTTTTTTCCTGAGAGGCAGCGCACGCACAGGCTAAAAATAATTCTCTCTCTCTCTCTCTCTCTCTCTCTCTCTCTCTCTCTCTCTCTCTCTGTCTCTCTATATTTTCTTTTGCTTGTCACGTAAATTTTGTGGATTTTCTGTTGATAACTGGGTTACTCTTCCTCGGCTCCCTCAGTTTCAGTATTTCATGATATTTTGTATCGCTTTCTCTTTTCCCTCCACCTAAGCAAAATATTATTTAAAATTTGCTATTTACTTTTCATAAAAATACGGCGTGCATGCAAAGCTGGCAAGCGCTTGAGCTGGAGTTGGTCCATAATCACCATAATTGTTGTGGGTTCTTGATGGTCTCTGTTATCAAGACACAAAATTATATTTTGCGTTGTTCACATAAGTTCCATCAATTGTTTCTCCTCACGCATCACTACCCTAAAATAATTCACCTTGTACTTATGTATTTCTCTTCTCCCTGTATTTCCTGTTATCTTTTGTAATTTCTTTCAAATGAACACCATATTCTTTGGAAGCTTGAATTTCAAGTCCATGGCCCCTGTAAGCTTGTTCCATATGAATGAATCTCGAAGGTAGGGCAAGGTTTCCATTCATTATTCTTGGCTTCCTTAATGAGATATGTCCCTCTCGTTCTCTGCCTCACCATCGCTCCTCTCACTACTCCGTACAGTTTTAAAGCTTCATGAAGAAATTAAATTTCTCTCTCTCTCTCTCTCTCTCTCTCTCTCTCTCTCTCTCTCTCTCTCTCTCTCTCTCTCTCTCTCTCTCTCTCTCATTAGCCAAGAATCAATTGAAAGGGCCAATCCTACAGATCTCCCCCTTACATAAGGTACAAAGTAGCAGTGGGAGCTTGCCTTCCAAGTTCACTGGGTGTAATAAATGGCATTACAGCCTCGGCCACCGATGAATATTGTATGAAGCGAAAATCAGACGAAAGCTTGTGACGTGCAGGAGATTGCAGGATTTATCTCTGCATTGTTACAGTTTCAAGCGGTGTTGGCAATGGAACAACAAAGTGCCCAGGGGGTCTTCGTCCCCCTCGATAGTTTCTATTCTTGGGCCTTCATGGTGACTGAACCAGAACCCCCATTCGTCCTGAGTGTTAGGATCAGATCACATATCAAGTGAGGGGTCTAGATTTATACATTGGCAGGATAGCTTTCTCGCTCTGAGTTTTAAACTTTTGGAAAAAGTTTTACATTAGCCTTGTTAACTTTTTTTTTGTTTAAAGTATATACTTTTCACCATTTTATTTTTCAGTGTTTTTGACTGAATTCAAGAACATACTGCATTAATTTTGAATTCCTGATATGTCATCACGTCAGTGCTTTTACTTACATGTTTTGTGAGAATTTTGCAAGAGGATATTTTAGGATGCAATTATTATACTTGATTACGCATATTATTAGTTTGCTCTTTATATTAAGGTTTTGGACAGCTAAGAATATTGTTTTTTGAAATTATGCGATACAAATAAATTTCGAGTAAGGGATTTTGATTAGAGATACTGTACGAATCTGCTATTCCCTCACTGCATTTTGAAGTATCACATATCTGTATTGATGCTTGCTTTTGAGGATTTTTACACCAATTTTCATGGAAACATAAATTCTCATTTATCTGTGGAGAATCTAATTTACATGTGAAGACAGTGTAAAACCATTTGCATGCATTTAAATAGTTTTGTACTGTTAAAGACAAGAAAAATCATTGCAAAGGGATTTAAAGCACGAAAAGTCTTTAGTGATTTCATATATATACAGTATATATATATATATATATATATATATATATATATATATATATATATATATATACAGTATATATATATATATATATATATATATATATATATATATATATATATATATATATATATGCATATATAATTTAAGTTCATATACTTAAAATGAAGTTTCATCCATATTTAGATTTTTTTTTTTTTTGCTTTCAAGACTTTTAAACAGAGAAAATGGCACAAACGGTTATGATTAAATTCGGTATAGAAAAAGAATAGTGTCAGCTTATAGCACCGGGGATAACAGTCTGCATATTTTATTAAGATGTCAAGGAATCTTATGAAAAGGATCGACTTGAAACTAGCTTCATTTCCGGAAAATTAAGCAAGTATTTCATTTAAAAGTATATCTATATTTTTTGTACTGTCATGACGAAACTTTTATTTACTTGGTATAATGTATATGGAGGGTCCAAAACGCACGAAAACAGTTTAAGAGGCAAGCAAATCAAGTCATTTATGTAGGGATAAAAGTTACTTATCTGTTATGGAGGGCTCATTGCCGGAGAAATAGGTTGTGTGGTACTTAGGTAAACTGCGTGGCTCTTTCTCTTGTTTCTTCTTATTTTATTTACATAATTAGACATCAGCATACATTAAGTCACAGACATGAAACGGAATGTTTAAATGATAAATAATCCTTGTGGTAAAAAAAGTTTAAGTATATTGCCCGTTTAGTTAATACAAAACAAAACTTATCATAATAATTTGGGAGTATAAAGCCGCAGTTGCTGAGAGAATAAGGTGCAAATGGTCAGTCACCAAAAATTCTTTCTATCTTGCCTGTAATTTTTTCATTTTTGTTTAAAGGAATAAAATTTTATTGTGGTGTCTTTTGGTAGTTTTCCCGGTAGTATGTCATACCAGGCACATTGAATTTTTTCGAAAGAATGAGTGTTGAAAGCATATTTTTTTTTTTCAATACTTTGGTGGATTGTTCTACAATGTTAGGCAGCCAGTTTTCCATTCATCGGCGAAAACGTTCGTTGGGGAAGATAGATTTTTTGTGTAGTATTGTTTCTAAGATTCATATGTGATTTAGCTGGTGAGCTGTTTACTCTGAGAGTGATTGTGCATGGTAGTTACACATAAGTTACACATAAATATATATGTGTGTATACGTATATATATATATATATATATATGTATATATATATATATATATATATATATATATATATATATATATATATATATATATATATATATATATATATATATATATATATATATATATATTATTGCTGTGATGATCATCCTTTCACTACTGAATCTAGGATGAGCCCTTATTTCTAAACCTTCCACATCATATCCTTTATACAATTATATAGGGATTTTATATACAAGCCCAAACATACATACACCCATATAAATGTGTATGTATATATATATATGTGTGTATAAATATATATATATTATATATATATATATATATATATATATATATATATATATATATATATATATATATATATATATATATATATATATATATATATATATATATATATATATATATATATATATATATAAACTCACTCAAGCGCTACCAGGCTCGAATTTGACCCAGGCAGGGGAAAGAGACTTCAGGCTCGAATTTGACCCAGGCAGGGGAAAGGGACTTCAGAATTCATTATACCTACTTTGACCTGAACAGCGGATTGTATACTTGGTAGTCAGTTGACTATGTATAGAGGTAGCCAAGGTAGTGTAATGTATGGATTTAGCAGTCTTATCTAAAAAATATTTGCTGTTAACCGGATGATAAACATTATCTGAGGCAACCACTGTAAAGGAAAAAAGGTTTAAAGGTCATCATATACTTTTACAGTATTGCTTACAAAATGTTACTTTTTTAATTAAGATCGAGAACCGCGAATATAGCTTTCCAGTGGAACTGATCAAATATTTTACAAATAAAAGTAGAAATAAATGTGACAGAACTACTTGAAAATCTCAGTCAAGTGTATCGGTGATGATAGTTTGTTAGGACAAAAAGAAATCAAGATGCATGAAAATATATGCATGATTAAACAGATAAATAAGTTAATAAAGCAATAATAATGTCTCTTGGTGTTTTCATCATACCTTAATCGAGACGTCTTTCTTAGTTACTAATGGCTGGAAAGTCATAGAGATGCCACAGTAAATTAAGTTATAATTTGTCTTGTCAATCCAAGGCTTGACTTAGTTCACAGGCTGCTCACGAAAATCTGATCAAAGTCGTTTTAAAAGTCCTCACAGATCTTAAAGTATTTCAAGTTCATGTGACAGAGCACTGCTCTCCTGTCCTTTACCATGTCTTTTGTCTCAGGCTCGGAGTAAGAGCTTTCAACTTTACGTTCGATCCATTAGCGACTTATAGCGAGCGACCTGAAGGGTTATTAGTTATCAATTGTAATTAGCAAACCAGTCAAGTTCGCCTAAGATGCTCTTGGTATTGACTCGGCCGTTCGTCAGCCAAGATCGATACCACCGATTCTTTTAATGTTGCCAGTTTGCTTCTCTCTCCCTGACCATAATGAGTTTGGCGCTTGGTGAAATAAAGGCACAGCAGCTATTTGCGTGTAAGGTGGAATTAGGGAACTCGATCATAATTGCATTTGGAGCGGCTTTGTCCTCTTGAGTTGTAGTCTCATTAACATAGTCATCCTGTATGACCAAACGTCGTTGAAGCCTTTCATAGTTCCTAGCTGTGTCTCATACTGTTGCATTAGCAAGTTTTTAAGTTTACATACACGCAAGTTTTCATGGAATGGTTGATACCAGCGATAAAGACTAAAGTTAGAAATTCAGTATTTTCAAATATTTTCAGTCTTATACTGATATGATATTGTTTTTAAAAAGTACCTGGTGTTCTTGGAGTAATAATTTCTCCGAGTTATACCAATAAGTGAGACTTTGACCAAATAAGATATACTGTCTGGTAATAAGTAAAAAAAATATGAATTTCTTATGTATAACAAAAGGAAACTTCCATCTGCAAGTATCAGGAACTAAAAGTTAGAGGGCTACAGAATAGTGGAAAGCTTTGTTAAAAGAATAAAATATTAATGTTGTACCAACTGTTAGGGGTAGCCAATTAAACTGAATAAGGAAAAAGCGTCAGTTGAATTAGTTCTCCATCAATTACGAGGAACCCTGTCAGTTTGCATACATGATATCAAGTCACATGGGGACGGAAGGTGATGAAAATTAGAGAAAGAAATGAAATGGTGCAGTTCAAGTAGTCGATTTTGGTTTGTACGTATTTATATGATTTCGAGACTTACGGCACGGAATAATTAAAATTAATGGAAACAGTAATGGTATGTTTATTATGGAAAGTAGTGATGTTGTGAAGTCTTATTTTCGTTTTATACACGTGAAAGAATTGTGTAGGCTCGTGGGTTTATTTTTGCAAAAGACTTATTTTAGTCGATTCTTTTCATAAGGTAGGTCTAATAAAGAAGGAAACCTGACTAGAAAATTGTCAATACTTTTTGCCGGAGGTGGTGCAAATATATATATACAGAACTTTACTTTTGAGGGGGTGACGCCAGAAGGATAGAACTTCCAATTCACAGTAAGTCTCTAGAGATGAGGTGGGTAGTCCAATGCTCTTTTTCTTGACACCACCTCTGTCGTCTGATAAAAGGCAGGCTGGGGGTCTAGCCACGGACCCTGCAGTTGTTATACAAGTGTTTTGTATTTTCAGCTACAACACTACAGCAAAATTCAAATGTTTATCAGAACCAGATGTTGGCTTTTTTTTTTTGTTGACGAGGCAAGTGTAATGACCACTAGACCAGGAGGTTCCACGCACTCACATCTATATATATATATATATATATATATATATATATATATATATATATATATATATATATATATATATATATATATATACATACACACACACACACACAGGGAAATACGTCCGATTTTGTGCCTCCTTTCGTGAGAAGAATTCTGGTCACAAGTTGAACCAGGGAAGCTTATATATATATATATATATATATATATATATATATATATATATATATATATATATATATATATATATATATATATATATATATATATATATATATGTATATGTGTGTGTGTGTATGCGTGGAACCTCCTGGTCTAGTGGTCATTACACTTGCCTCAACAAAATAGCCAACATTTGGTTCTGATAAACTTTTGAATTTTGCTGTGGTGTGTTGTAATATATATATATATATATATATATATATATATATATATATATATATATATATATATATATATATATATATACATACACACAGTATATACATATATATATATATATATATATATATATATATATATATATATATATATATATATATATATATATATAAATAAGAATAAAGAATATTCGGGAGAACATTTTAGATTTTTTATTGACGAACGTTTCAGGGTTTACCCCATTTTGAAGGCTGAAAAAGACGGAGAAAATAAGATGAGAAAAACTCGGTCAGAAAATAGACAATATTCTCGGTAATACAAAGCCCTTAAAAATAAAGATTAGAAAATTCGAATTCACGTTTTAGATCTGAAAAAATTAGTGTAAAAGCCGGCATTTTTCATGGTTTTACGTTGTTGAGAATTTTCTACGTATTTTTAGCCAAGTTTTTTCTCTTGTTATTGTTAATGTCTTTCTTAGCTTTGAAAATGGATGTTCCTTTGAAATGGGTGAGTCCCGAAACGATGACAAATGCATAAGAAAAATTACCTCCGCATTATTCGTCATCCTTTCAGATTTACCTCTCATGCTTTCCGGATGGTGTTAACCTTCCTGTTTTCAACCTTTCCTTTGAGTTGAAGGTGCAAGCCTAATGCCATTCTTCACTCTCACTGCAGTCCACCACTGTTGACTACCAGGTACATAATTCGTATATACGTATACACACACACCCACACACACACATATATATATATATATATATATATATATATATATATATATATATATATATATATATATATATATATATATATATATATATATATATTATTGAATTCTGCAGCACATATGGCGTCTAGTATTTTTAGACAACATTTCTCTAAGAGAAATGTTTTCATAAAACACTGGAGGCTATATGTGTAAGACCTCATATATTTATAACAGTGATAAACTCAATGCAACCTGTTTTAGGTCATTTGTCCCTCCTTTACTAGAATACTGTTCTCCAGTGTGGATGTCTGCTTCTGCCAGAGATTTACCTCTTTTAAATGGAGTGGCTCACGGTGGTAGGTTTCTGTTTCCTAAAATAAGCAGTTATGACTCGGACCATTGACAGATGGTCTCTTGTTTTTCAGTTTTTTCGCAAGTGGTATTTTAACAGAGATCTTCCACATTCACAATTGATCCCTGATCCCCTTTTCCTGCCGGAGCAACGAGATTCGCTGAACAGCAGCGCCGACATGCAGTAGGCTAAATGTGCCTCGCTATCGAACTGTTCATTTCCAGAGGTCCTTCATTCCTCACACCGTTGGACTGTGGAGCAGCCTCCCAGAGGCTGTCATAAAATTGGAGCTTCAGTAGTTCAAGCGAAGATGAAATGCATTACCACCCTAACACAGTTCTTGTATTTTAATAATTTACTTACATTTTATTTATTAAATTCAAGTCCAAGGCCCCTTTGGGCTTGTTCCATATATGAATAAGGTTCATCCTCTGAATAATATATATATATATATATATATATATATATATATATATATATATATATATATATATATATATATATATATATATATGTGTGTGTGTGTGTGTGTGTGTGTGTGTGTATAAATGTGTATAGATTCGGATGTATATTGAGTCTTTTCTTTTTTCTTAAAAAATCTTAATTTTTCTAATTTTTTAATTTTTACTAAAATATTTAAATATTTGTCTCGTGAAAAAGATGTGGCTTACCCAGTCTCTCTCTCTCTCTCTCTCTCTCTCTCTCTCTCTCTCTCTCTCTCTCTCTCTCTCTCTCTCTCGCATGCTATGGTTGTGTTTTAATTGTAGATAATTTTGGTGAGTTTCCCCTGTGCAGTCATTAGGCCTTTTAGCCGCTTTCCTCGTTATTGATGTATTTAAATTTATTGCTTATTATTCCATGCCTGCTGAAAAGTCGTACTTATATTGTTGTGGAATAATTAATTGTTCCTGTAGCAGGATTTTGTTGTGTAACACTCCGGTTTTTTTGTAATAGTGTTACAGAAACGTTACTTTAGAACAAAAAATTCATGTTTTCCTATAGTTATTAATATCAAATCTCTTATCGCTCTAGTAGAACCGACAGTTGGCGGAAACAATCTGCCATGGACTAGAGGAATGACTAGGAGGGCAGTGTCTCTGTTCAGAATGATTCCTTCAAAGTTCATTTCGTGACCATTCGTGGAGATAACGGTTTACGGCCGAGAGTAATGGCGAGCCAGATCACAATGAAGAGGTCAGAGAGAGAGACATTAACACCGTATCCTATGAAATACGCTGTTCCTGCAGAGGGCGTTTGCTTGCTTCGTGCGGTCGAGTCGAGATTGACATGATGCCTGCAACTTGCAGGTATGAAAAAGGGGGCCAGGCATTTCCCCTTCCTGGGTAAATGCTTGAGCACTTTAATTTGAATGAGAAAATCTCTCCCTCCCTTAACCCCCATCTCTCCCCTTTCCCTTTCTACTCTACCTCCTCCTCCTCCTCCTCCTCCTCCTCCTCCTCCTCCTCCTCCTCCTCCTCCTCCTCCTCCTCCTCCTCCTCCTCATTCCCATCCTCCACGACACGGAGGTTCTTTTCACACCAGCTGAAAGGTTTAAATAAAAGAGCCTGGCATGGAGACAATGTTTCATCTGCGACTTTTTGTTTTTAGGCTTTGCCAAGAGGTGGGGGGGAAACTTGCATTTCTTCTAGAATAACAAAGAAAAAAGAAAGAAAACGCTATTAGGGATTTTGCACAAGCAACGGATGTAATATTTGGCGCACGCGCACACATTTATATACAGTATATACACGTATATATGTTATTGATATTGCAGTGTGACAAGGGTCGATTGCGAGATTCTAAATAAGGAGATGAACTTCCAGTCAAGGAACACCCATAATGCTTTTTTTCAGTCTTTATTATCTCTTAACGTTTAAACACTCATTCTATATATATGTATACAGTATATATATATAATATATGTATTATATATATACATATATATATATATATATATATATATATATATATATATATATATATATATATATATATATATATATATATATATATATATATATATATATATATATATATGTATATATATTAAAATGTGTGTGTGTGTGGTTGTGTGTTTGTGTTTAATTGTTGTACTGTTTTATAAACCGTTATAAAAAATATTGTACAAACACTCAAGCTAACTGGCTTATTGAATACAGCCAGAAAAGTATTGATATGAACATATCTTTCGCTTTTATGTCTGCAGAAAGTCGGTCAATGAATTTATTGACATTTCCGTGGATTAGTTTTTTCTTTAATCGCTCAAAGAAACTTAGGCAAAAATATGAAGCCGTTATTTACCTAAAGCGCAAAAGAGCATATGATTACGCAGATTATTAAACAAAATCTCGGCTCTTGCTTTTTTGAGGGCTTCCTTTTTTATTTTTTTTTCAAGTTTATTTAGCTCTCTTTTTTTTTGTATGGAAAGTTTTACGCCTGTAACTTCATTTATTATTTTGTATAATGATTGTACTGTAATTGTGCCTTCCTGGTAATTTTTGATGGTTTATAGGTCAGAGAGAGAGAGAGAGAGAGAGAGAGAGAGAGAGAGAGAGAGAGAGAGAGAGAGAGAGAGAGAGAGTGCATTTGATGGTTTGTTAGGGTGAAACAACTTTGTCCGTATTTGCTGATACTGGTAGGAACTACTGTTTATATCTTGGGACTTAGAGGTTCATATAAGAATGTTTGTTTACATGGGAATTTTTTTCGTCCCTTACCTCTCAGTTTTTTCTCTTGCCTTGTTTTCCGCTGACTTTTTTTTCACCTTGAGAAAACATTAATGGAGATATATGATCTCTAGTTTGTAGTGCAAACAGGCTTACCTCCGAGACACATGAAAATGTTTTCCTTGAACTAGGAGAAAGAGGCACTCATACTCATGAGAGAAGTGAAGGCCCCAAGATAGCTAGTAGACTTGCTGATTCCAAGGCTAGAGACAAGGTTATGATGCGTAATGACACCAAATTTGAATTGGTGCAATTTTCCGCTGATTGTCTTCGATATATGTCCACTGCAAACTTCCATCAATTTTTTTCATATGATTACTTTATTTAAACAATTTTTTTTAGTAGTCTTTGTTATGTTTCCCAGTGCATTCTTCACTGATAGCTTATGACGAAATATATATATATATATATATATATATATATATATATATATATATATATATATATATATATATATATATATATACATATATATATAATGTATATTATACACATATATACAATCATACATACATACATATACGTACATATATGTGGGGGTATTTATGAAGATCAGTACAGTCTACTGGTTATAATGATTGCCTCGCTAGCAAAAGAAAAGATTTGACTGTCAAGAAAGGCTAGGAATTTAGGTACATTCCATTCATATGAATTTTATCCATTTGCTCTGTTCATCTAAGCAGTGAATAATGTCCGATAGTCAATTATCAGTACTAGGTCATAAAAAGGGCGTAGATAGGAGCAGGCCCAGTAGCTTCATCCCAAAATACTTTTTATGAGTACTGCCTCCATTATGAAAGGCGTATTTGGTGAGGGTGATACATGCTATATATATATTTTTATAAATATTTGTACTGTTCGCCCTCGATGTATTTATTTGTAGTAGTATTAATCATACGACCAAGACAGGGAAAAGCCTTTGTCCCGCAGGGTCGCGTAGACAATTCAAACTTTAACGTTCGTTCGTAGCCAGGATAGGTAGCATTAGGGATTTAACCCCGTAGGAAAAATTTCCACAATCAGCCTTATGATAGGTGGCCTTAAGCTTGCTTTACCTGTTCTCTTTGGCGGATGTTTTGACAAATTTCAGACCCCCGAGGGCGTGAA
>NC_089745.1:36870489-36902989 GCF_040412425.1 Macrobrachium rosenbergii
CAGACAGATAATACAATGAATGTTTATACGGATGGTGGAAGAATGGAGTGAATTTAACATACGATGGGAGGGCGTGAGTAGGAGAGACTCATAGAATATGTGGACCAAGGAAGGCAGCAGGGTCTAAGGAAAAGGTATGGAAGAGATGTGTATGGAAGCCAAAGTTAAAATGTACGAACGGATCAGTTGAGCCAACTTTACTAATTGGAGGTGAAGCATGGACGTTGAATGGTGATGAAAGAAGAGTGTCCAAGCTCTTGAGATACAGTGTATACATAACATTGTATGGGGGAGAGTTAAAAATGGTTTCAAGTGGAAAAAATTACTCGACGTGTTTTGAGGTGATGTCGTCCAGTGGAGTTAGGAAAGATTATGCATAATTAATTCATAAGTTTGAAAAAAAAAACGGTAGATAGATGGGGGTGAAGGTATACTGGAATTGATGAAACCTAATATCCTAAAGGGAGTGGGCATAGAAGATAGAGATTAATGATGTAATATGCGCAGGTTGAAATAATGCCACAGCTAATGAGTCCTCTGTGTAAGAATATGAAATGGCCAATATTTTGAAAGTTTCCTGTACATATTTTAATTTAGTGTCTTGTTTTTTTTCTAAAGACACAGCTTGTCAAAGAAATGTTGTGGCCCCTTAGAAAAGTCAACACGACGGTCATGCTTTACCTACTAAACCGTGGACGAGATGAGTAGGAAACTTCCAAAATATCAGCTTACTAACAAGTACGCCAGATTCCTTTACACGCATTGTTCCACTCGAGCCTATTTTGCACACACTCTGTCTTTTCCTGGATATTTAGGCCTTACCTTTCCAATACCTATTTCATGTAATTTATCCAGTACCTTCGAGGTCTCCTTTCCCTCTCCTATTTATGCTGCTTTCGAATTATACGTTTTTCACCATCCTACCCTCCATTATTCTTTTCACAGGAACAAATTCTCTAAAAACAAACTCTTTGAAAACTCTCTGATCCACCCTTTCATCTATGAGCCTGTTTATCTTCTCCATGTATCTCTACATTTTTTCACACTACATTGTTTCGCCTCATATACTACACAGAGACTTCTTCATTTGAACATCTTCAATCATTTTACTTCAATCACGTTTAACATCCACATTTGATTAGCATAAAGTGGAGTTGGCACAGTTCATACAGACATTCTCACCTTAGTTTCAATAGACAATGCAGGTGTATTAATCTTTTGGAAACACACTCCCTTCTCAGCAGTGTTGACTTTTTTGTAGGAGCTCATCTAAAAAAGATTAAACGGCAAAAATTTGAAGAAATCCTGGATTAAAGATGGGAAAGAATGTGAATACGAGTTTAAAGCCTGTGAAAAGGACGAGATTTTCTTCATCACTTTTGTCTTGGTCTTGCATTGGCTATATACGGAAAATCATTTCATGGTTCATTCTCTCTGCAACATATGGAACTGCTGCCAGTCCATATAAAATAAGTAACTTTCGAACTATTTACCATACAGCTTTAGATATTTGGCTTTAAATGCCACTGTTTGGTAGAACTAGTATATATTTTGCTTTTTATTTTCATAAAAAATATTGAAATTAATTACTCCACGTCACCGAACGTAATGTCCGCTATTAGATGCGATAGACGCAAACATTTTCAGATAAGATGTTTTATATTCTTTAAGGCTACAGAATTCTCATTAAGTAACGTCTGCAGCGAAATGGCTAAAAGATGAATAACGGAAAAAACAAATGAAACTTATAAGTTTCATTTGTTTTTTCCGTTGTTTGTCTTTTAGTCATTTCGCCTGCAGATGTTACTTTATGTGAATTCTGTAGCCTTAATACTATTATCTCTACTTGTCGAAGTCTGCTAAAGGTCTTAGTGTGGTGTAAAATCTCATAGAAGAAGAAACGATATTAAAAAAATGTAATCCATTCAACGAAACTCGTCTTGTAGATAAATTTTTGATAAACCCTTCCATATTTGCGGAGGTAGGTTGACGTAACTTTCTACATGAATTAATGACCTCTGGTTTCTTCAGAAAATTATCAAAGACCGCCAGTACTTGAGGCGTCTCTTAGAAAAGATTTCTCTCTCTCTCTCTCTCTCTCTCTCTCTCTCTCTCTCTCTCTCTCTCTCTCTCTCTCTCAGGAAATTGAAAGAGGATGAGACTTGATGCCAGATATCGCTTTCTTTTGTGATCCCCATCAGTTCCCTTGAAAAACCACTGACTCAAAAGGAAATTTTCGAAATTAAAAAGAGGATTTTCATCCTTCAGAAATGAATTGTTATTCTTCTCAGTGCTTGTTCTTCTAGAGTTGTGTTTTAATGGTTATTTGGACCGAATTTTCCTATGTTAATTGCTCACGGAATGAGGAACAGGAATCCTTTAATGGTAAATGCTCTTGATTGTATGTTGTAGGAAAACAATTGATTTTTTATTTATATTTCATATGAATCGCATAATATACTGCATATTTACGTCAGTTTTGTTTATTCCTAAATGGAATTTTTTCGCAGTTAACAACACCTCCAGTTTTTAACACAAGTATATACAGCTTACAAGCTCTAAGGTTTTATTCTTATTTTTTCGCATATTTAAGTTCGTGTATTCATGCTCTCAAAAATGATGATGGAATGCTTTACTGCGTTATTAGTTGTGTGAACTGCTATAAAATATTTGTTTTTGAAAGGTGAATTGATTGTAGTACTGTAATGTGTGTGTGTATGTATATATATATATATATATATATATATATATATATATATATATATATGTATATTATAATGTAGATTATATATAATATATATATATATATATATATATATATATATATATATATATATATATATATATATATATATATATATATATATATATATATATATATATATATATATGTAAGTATGTATGTATGTATGTATTCTTAAAAATCACAGTAGATGCACGTGACTTCAGTGTATAAGCGAATCCCACAGGAAAATGACAGGCAGGAAGTTCAGTACCAAACGCTTTCACGTTTATTAATGCATCGTCTGGGCACAAATGAGACACAGCAAAGTATATAATGTTTGTTTCGGGTAACGTAGCGGCGCCTTTTTTACTCTATTTTTTACATTTTCTTTTTCAACCAACTTTACACAGACTGATCAAAGGAAACTACCGTTAAGAAAGTTCTCGATGGCGAATCGTAACAGCATTTGCATCTTATTTTTTATTTGTTACTGCTTTATAGCAAGTTTAATAACAATAAAGGACACTTACGGCAGTTCACAGAACAAAGTGAATTTAGAAATCACTGTTAAATTACTTGGTGAATAGTTTATGACAAAGTACAGAATTATTTTTCCAGCGAAATTTATGTTCAACCTTTTGACCTTTCCGTTTTGATGAAATACAAACATTGAACTTTACTATGACACCAAACCAGTACCCTAGATTGCAAAATAATTTTACTAAAATATGTCAAAGATATTTATATGAGATAGCAAATGAGATATAATATATATATATATATATATATATATATATATATATATATATATATATATATATATATATATATATATATATATATACATTATATAAATAGACATATATACAAATATACATATATATATAAATATACATATATATACATATATATGGCTACTTGAAATCTTAGCTTAATGATAAATAATATTGCCAAGACCAGGAAGAACATTCTTTATTGTACAAGCTTTCGAGGTCTTTCTATTAGAACTAGGTTTCCCCTTGCCAAACCACCCTTTTCTGCCATTAGAGAACACAGTTTAAGGACCATCCTTTCACTGACCTGGAGGGTACTGTCTTTTGTTCAAATAGACTGGACCTTTTAATTTCAGAGTCGCTGACTATTAAAAAGATGAAGCCGGAATTGAACAACAACTCGTCTGGTATTCAACTAGCCATCGTGTAATTTCATAGTAGGTACTCAATTAGGTCGTTAAATATTTTACTTTGTGAGTGGTAGTTTGTTTACATTTCACTTTAGTTTTATTTTCATATTTTTATGTTTGTGTTTTAATTTTCGTTATTTTATGTCTCACCCTTTTAGTTTGTATTTACTTGTTCATTTTATATATTGCGTTAGTATTTTTGCTGAAGATTTATTATGACAATTCATTTTATTGTAATTTTATTGATTCTCATCCTTGTCGGTTTTTCAGCCTGATGATGAGGTTTTATACCTCAGCTTGTACAATAAAGAATGTTCTTCCTGGTCTTGGCAATATTATTTATCATATACATATATATATATATATAAATAAATTAATATATATATACATATATATATATATATATATATATATATATATATATATATATATATATATATATATATACATTACATATACATATATGTGCGTGTAATATTGTTTGTTTAAAATTATAGTGGATAAATGCAACAATTAAAATAAACCCACACACCCAACCACAAATACAAAGTAAATATATATATATATATATATATATATATATATATATATATATATATATATATATATATATATATATATATATATATATATATATATATATATATATATATATATATAATATATATGTACTGTATATATATATGTATATTATATATGTAATACATATACACATATATGTATATATATACATATCTGTTTATACACGTATATATATACATACATAAATTTTGGGGGAGAGTTTTCGCCATACAATTTTGGTTGAATATCAGCTCATATTCATCACCAATCATTTTGTGACAAACTTTCGATTTTATATAGCTTTCTCTTGTTTTTTGCTACTGTTTAGTAAAAAATCCATTTTAATTTATTTCATTGTCCGTTATTCTCAAGTTAATTGTACATCTTTTGTATCCTTATTTTTCTTCTTACAATATTGTTTCTTTGTTATACACTTTGCTATTCATTGTTGTTTTCTCCACAGAAACCGGATAAGGGGAAGTGCCAGTAAAAGAGTATAATGGAAAATTAGGTCATAAATTAAAAATGGCATTTTACTGAACTGTAGCAGACAAGAACACAAAGAAAAACTCGAATAAAATCGAAAATTTATGCCACAAAATTATTCGTGCTGAATTTGCGCCGATATTCAACCATAAAATGCGTATGCGCGTGGGCTTGTGTATATTTACACGTGTGTGTGTGTGGGTGGGTGGGTGAGTGGGTGGATGGGTGTATTTTAATTGTTGTATCTATACACATGTAATTTTAAACAAACAATATATATATATATATATATATATATATATATATACATATATATATATATATATATATATATATATATATATATATATATATATAAATATATATATGAACATTATATATACAAATGATATATATATATATATATATATATATATATATATATTTATATATATATATATATATATATATATATATATATATATATATATATATATATATATATATATATATATATATATATATATTATAGTGTGTGTGTGTGTGCGTGGTGTGCGTTCGTATGTGTGTGTGTGTGTGTGTGTGAGACTGACAGTTGTGCGGTGATACTTGGCCCTGCTAGTTGTACATATCCGCCCTGGAAATTGCCAGTACCATGTAACAATAATGGACTGTCTCTCTCAGGAGAAGAGTACCTCCGTACGGGCTTGTAACCTAAAGTCAGTTGTTCTATTGTTCTTGTAGGAACTATGAATTAAGGCATGGGGTTTGCAGGACTAAATCCTTTATTATTGTTAAGAATGCAGCGGAGAAATGAGATACTGAATACTAAGGAATGGATAATATTAGATGTATATATGATGAGCCGTAACAGGATCTCTTGGGATTTCGGTGAGGTGAACATAAAGCCATTCAGATTTCGGAAATCATAGAATTGTACGGAAGAGAAAAAAGGCTTAAAAATTGCCCGATTGATGTAGTGACAAAATGTTAGAATGCAAGAGTTTCAATATCGAGGAAGTGAGAGAAACGATGAGTACATGTGAAGGGGTCGTCGCACTGCGAATCAGATGAGAAGGGATGAGACCTGGTCGGAAGTTGTGCAAGTACTTTTTTATGTATTTTCTGGAACACATCCTTTATTCATAGTTTAAAACATGAATATGTCATTGAGTGATGGTTGGTTTTTTTAAAGCCTCCGTCGTTGTTTAGTGGAATTGTTCTTCATGAAAAATAAGTAAAGTATCCGTTATACATTTCTTGTACGAGGATCATGAAACTTTTGGGCGGATTGTGAATGAGACTTGTTAAGTATTATTTTAAATATTAGACCATATTGTGAATGGTACCCCGTACGTAATTATGAAATGCCATGTGGAATTTTGGGAATTTCTGTTAGCCTTTTGAATGTCAACGTGACATGAGGCTTATCCTTTTCTGAAGTTCAGAAAACCCCCGAAAGGAGAGTTTTATCTTTTGAGAAGACTTTTAGAAAAGCTTTGAAAATAAGAAAACTTTGTCAAAAAGTTTTTGGGCAGGTTTTGCGTTAAGGAGCAGCTACATAAAGAAATTTTGATAAAAGTCATATTTTATTAATAAATGTTATATAAAAAAATCTTTTAATTTTATAAATAACGAGAGATATACTTTAACAAGCAAGTTTTCTAAAATAACGATGCGGTTGTAATTTTGCCTCGAACGCAGAAAGGTAGGGAATAGTAATGCACTGGGTTTTTTGTATAATTTTTCTTTATTTAAAATCTTGATTTATTCAACAAGATATCCTTTGGATTCAAGTGGTTTGTAAAGTGTCTAAGAAAATAAAAGTAGCTGCCTTCGATTTTCAGTTTAAGAAATAATGGTCCAATTGGAAACATCTGGTGTATTTTGGGACAGAAAGCGAAATCTACTTTTACGAAAGATTGCCCCTTCTAAAAAATGGATAATGATACATCTCATTAAATGAGGAAAAGCTAAACTTGTTTTAAACCGACACTGTCTGAATAGGAACGATATATCAGCGAAAATGAAAATAGTTTTTTCAAGCAACCATTACGTAGTGAGTCTCCACAGAAGAGACTGAACACAACATTTGCTACTGTACACAGAACTAGACATTTTTTAGAAATGCTTGTTATTTCATTGACGACAAAAAACGGAAATTTTTCAAAGAGGACCTATTCGTCCAGCAACAAACTTTGATCTTTGATGCCTGTTTTGACAAACGAAAGAAGCCAATATCGGACGTTGAATTTAAATGCAATTATTGAGAATGGGGAAAAAGAAGAAAGAATAGGATTGTGTTCGTGTTATTTTTAAACGATGAATTTGCGCTGGCATCATGAGAGTGACGGATCCAGACATTGGTAGGTGACTGATCAGTACATGAAAGGCTACAATTTTTAGGTTTATATTTCAACTATCCCCTTCCATTTTTTCTTTCTCATTTTAAGCTGATTCCTGATCGCCTTACGCGTCAAGAGTCACCAGATTCGCGATGATGGTGTCATACTAAGCACTCCACTTTCGTGGCAGAGAATTACTTAATTTTTATTTTTTGCCTCATTAACCGAACATTAGAAGCTCTATCCAGTATCTTTTTTAAGGTTAATTGAAGGCTAAGGGTTTGGGGGAGGGGGTGATTTCGGTGGTGGGAGGTGTTACTCTAAACCCCGGACGAGCAACATAGAGAAGAGTTACGGTGGATGTTTTTGGGACCGCTGATCGGCCATGACCTTCTGTGATATTTCAGAGCATCATTATTTTACACGCATCGGCCGGCGTTAACTTTTTCATCTTCTCAAGATTTTTCGTTGTGACCTATATCTTTCCGTACACCAGGGAGAGGTGTCGAAATAGTTATTCTGAAGGGTGATTTATATTTCAAATTGTTCCATAATTTCCGACAATTTTCGTTTGATTATCTTTTATTTAATTTTCTAAGACTTTCATTTCATTCGCTGGACACAGTTAGAAGTGCGAACCAAGTTAGGTCGTCTGGAAAATAGTATTTTCACCTTTGTTAAGTATTACGGAGTAAGTTAGTTTCTTGAGAGGTTCAGGTACCTCACGGGAAGAGTAAATAAACTAAGTTCTCACAGTTTCATGAACAATACGATGATGAATGAAATTCAGTCACTTTTCTGTCAGAATATACATCAAAAGCTTCTTATTATATAAAATAAAATTAATTTTTCCACTGTATATCAGCATTTTAGTAGAGTAAATTTTTGTTTTGAGTTCACATTATACTTTCATTCAGTGTAACACAGTTTGCATAATAGTTATGTTTATATATGTGTATATATATATATATATAATATATAATATATAATATATGTATATATATATTGTCACGAAGTGATCAAATACCTGGTTATTACACAAATATTAAGACCAAAAAATTTACCTCACTTCAGCCAGATACTTGAAACCTCATAACAATAATATTAAGACCGAATACTATAAAGGTACAGTGATCCCTTAAAGCTTGCTTAACACTTGAAAAATCAATCTAAATTTATCAAGTTATGGGTGAGGTAACAACTGATAAGCTATAAACAGACTAGGGGAAAAAGGGCATCACTCCAACAAATACTATAATTGTTTCCCTGGTTCTACTTCACTTTGTTAAACACAAAGGAGAACTAGTCAGATATATCACTTACCTTGAATACACACACAAATATCTCTAATCACTGGTGGTCAAAATGAAACACTGTGCTTTTAAAACTTTAAACAGACAAATTTATTTTTAAGTTCAAAAGTTATAAGTAGAGTTCACAATCTCAAAAAGATTTACTATTACTTGACAACAGTGTAAGATTTAAGTATTTCTTAACCAAGATTAACTCACAAAACTTTAATCTCACAAAACTTTAATTTATCAAGAAATCAATTTAATTAAACAAAATTCAAACGACTAACACTCACTTCAGATTATAATGTAAATCTTAATAATTGAAATCAACACAAATGTTCACTGAAATCTTAATAATTTTAATCAGCATAAGTATTCACTGAAATCTCAATGAAATCAACACCAACAAAACACTAATTAATCGCCAACACAAATTTTGGGAAACACTGTGAAATTATAAACATGTGAGCATATATGAATAATATGAAAACATGGACATATAAGAGAGAAATATGCAGAAATAAATGTACCAACAGCAATTTCACTAAGACAAAATATGTTTAAAGATTATATCAATCTTTCAAAAGATTACCTTCACTTTTAAGAAGATTAAACTCACCTCTTACCAACATCACAACTATCTTTCACCAAGACAACACTTCAGTTTTAAACATGATACAATACAAGTAAATAAGCACATTACCTTACTCCATTGTGTAATCTATAAAACACACCTTTTCACAATGGCTGTAGAACACAAATATTTTAAACCATTCTCAAAAAATATTATATTTTGTGGGAGAGTGACCGAAAACCTCACAACCTTCTACATAAGGGTGAGCTGAGAAAGAGAGAGAGAGAGAGAGAGAGAGAGAGAGAGAGAGAGAGAGAGAGAGAGAGAGAGAGAGAGAGAGAGAGAGAGATCTTACTGTTACCAGATTCCTTTCCTAACTAACTAATTCTCGTCCACCATCGTCTGTTATACCTACAAACCTGGGATGCCAGTTAGTCATTTCAAATCTTAGAATTATCTGAGTTTCTTCTTCTACATTCTAGAATACCCAGAATACAGAATTCCTTCTTTTGCAAACAGAATACGTGGAATACAGAATAAGCACAGTATTCTTTGGCTTAGAAAGAAAATATGTTTGGTCTTTTATCTAAATGATTTGCAGATCACTTCCTGGCTGGACACTTGTCCAAACAAAGGCCAATTTGCGAGCGATCTGCGGCCAAAAAACCCTGTCAACCCTTGTCAGATCTCTTATCTCTCCTCGCTTTCCCTGGACAGATACGTGCTCAGCTGAGCAAACAGCAAACAGGATGTACTTATCTGAACTGGTTACCAAAGTATCTCTTTACAGAATCTGAAACTTTAACTCCCACGAAACATGTTATGTTATGAACACAAAAGAATATCTAGCATTTATAAGCATTGCACAACATTTACTTACATTATTAAGTCACCTCATTGCACCTCACAGCACATGAAATAGCTGTAAGAAAAAAAAATATCAAAATCATAGACAACACATCAAAAACACAGAACAAATATTACTTTTACAGAATGGTTATATATTATAATATATATATATATATATATATATATATATATATATATATATATATATATATATATATATATATATATATATATATAAAACATACATATATATATGTGTATTTCATAACATGTCTTTCTCATGCTTTTAAGGGAATGATGCCTAAATGATCATACATAACATGCATACACACACACACACTATATATAAATTTAATGTTTCATATTTAGCCCTCTCTTCCGCCTTTGAGGGAATGGCGCCCAAATGATCGAACTGACACAATTAGACATATATAATCGGTGGGCGGGTGGCCAGAGTGAAGCATGGAGCGAGTGATTCAACATTACATCTATATATATATATATATATATATATATATATATATATATATATATATATATATATATATATATATATATATATATGTATATATATATATATATATATATATATTTTCCATGGATATTAGTATTGTAACGGAGATGCTTTCTTACCTGACTTATAGCTACATCCAACAGATGGCCAACATTCATGAAGGAGGAAAGGATGTCTAACAGTTAGCTTAATTTGGGATTTTGAGATAAAATCAATGCCTACATTAATTGACTATAATTACATTAGATCAGAAGGATAACATAAGGGAGCTCTACGCACAGGCTCCTTGGCACCTTCTTACCTTAAATGACAATGCAATTGTGCCAGTGACTAAGATGATGCTCTAAGAAATGTCTTAAAAGAAAATGTGTGAATGACAAAAGATGAACTCATGTAGATTATAACTTGAGGAATCTTCAATCATTGAAGCTGGATGAAAAGCAAGGCATCGTGGATGCAGTGGGTATCACAGCTTAACACACAGATTACTGCAATAGGGAGAATCACATGATCACTTCAAATGTTGCAACAAGCAAGGCAAACGTTATTTAATTTGCTGAAGGCAGAGATGAGTTATTTAAGGTGAATATAATGCAAGCTAAATTTGACTTGTAAGAAATTCAACACAGTTGATATTAACACAATTTCAAGACCTTTAAGGGTGTTTCAGGGATAAAGATGAGCAGTGAGAAGTATAATAAAAGATTACATGCTGATAACTTCCAACACTTGCACTGTACCTGGATTCATGAGATAGTTGTCTTGAATGTATACTATTGGAGAGTCACAACTGACTTGGGTTCGGCACGGGCAATGCAAAGGTTGGCTGTTGGTTATATAAGGAAAAGAGTCGTCCAGAATGTATGGGGTGAGAGCGGCTTACAGCTGCTTGACTGGTCACGACTGTGCCTCAATACTGACTAACTCACTGGCCTCTCTGACCTGCCTAGGGTCGCCTCTTCGCAGGCAAAATACGAATTGTCCCTTGATGTCTGTTGGACCTCAGTAACCGGGTAAATCTTGTCCGATCTGCTTTGATGCAGCTCAGGTGTTTTGCAGCCCATACCTGCAGAAGGAAGATAATCAGCAGGAAAAAGTGGGCAGGACAATGGACGCAATAGAGGGTCACTGAGAGAGAGAGGGGTCAAGGCGTGACAAGAGGCATATCAAATTTGGAATTTCCTGGGCTTGGCTGTGAAAGTTCTTCCTTTACTGTATGGGTGGTCCAGACATTCTCCAAAACTCTGTGCTTGTTTGAGATACAAAAATGCAAAGGGCTGCATAGGAGTATTGTGAAATAAATACTCGTAGAAATATATATGTATATATATATATATATATATATATATATATATATATATATATATATATATATAATTGGTTTTATATATATATACATAAATATATATTTATATGTATATATATGTGTGTGTGTGTATGCATGTATATACATATATATACAGTATATGTGTATGAGCAGAAATGATTAGAATATCTGTTTACCTGTATTTTCAAGCTGCTTTTTCTGTATAGCTGTCTTTTTGCTGTCTCTACTGGTTACACAAATATAAAAATGAAAATCTTTTTCACCAAATCTTACTTGGGACTTGCATTTGCACTGAACGACAGAGAAGCGAGGCATGGAGAGGGAGTCAGGCGCTCACACCATGAGGTATTATTCTGTATTGCATAGCTTCCCTTAATGAAAATTGACGGTGCTGACAAGAGGTATTACTGTAGAGTCCTTAAAAGGGAGCCATTTGTATCATTTATCCGTTTTTACCTTATAATAAAAGCACTATTTCCTCGTTGGTCTCTCGTCTTGTAAAATGTGAGGGATTTCGTCATATATCTGCGTTGCGTCGGTATTATTTGTTCCTTGCGTTTAGGTTTTTTCGCTTTTTTAATTTTATTTAAAAAAAAACTTGTAATTGCGCGACAGAATTTAAAATTCCGTTTCTGTATCCTCTGGAAAATTTTCTAGCGTTTCCTTCAAATTATTTCAAGGGAAGTTCTTACAAAATTCGGGTCTTAAGGCAAAGATATAAGCTTATTTCAAATGACGTATTTTCATCCTGTTGATTTCACTAGATTTTTTTTATTATTTCCTTTTTAAATACACATCCTTAATTATTACTCAACGTAGCATTTTTAAATAATTTTTTATGTTTCTCATGGAATCCTAAAAATCCCAATAACTTACGAACATGTCTTTCTTGAGTAAAATTCCTTTTGAAATGAATTCCTGTAGCTTTTTCTCTTGTAAATAGTCTTTTATTTGTGGAGTAATACATTCTCCGAGACCCTTTTACTATCACAGATATTTGCAGAAAGACTTTGCTGTCTTTCCCTCTCCATGGAACTTTTTTTATTTTATTTGTACTGCTTTTCGACTCTCTCTCTCTCTCTCTCTCTCTCTCTCTCTCTCTCTCTCTCTCTCTCTCTCTCTCTCTCTCTCTCCACCTGTTTATGTGTTTTCTCAGCTTGCCTCTCTGCTCCTCTTAGAAATGCCACTTCTTAAATAGTTTGTTAATTGAAAATTTGAATTGCGTTGAAAATTTTGAATGATATAGTTGTGGTGATGCCCATCTAATTCTAACTTTAATACCGCTGATATCCATATGCGTAATGCTTATAGTACTCTTTTATGCTGGTCATCTGAATGGAGATTTGGAAATTTCCTATTTCTCGTTTTTTCCCGTAACATATGATCTTAATATTTTCAGAAGGTGGGATGTGAGGGTGTAATAGTTGCGGAGCAGTGGGTGGGGCTTGTTTAGGTATGATCTTTCACTTTTGAAATCTGAAGTGCCACACTGTAAATCACATTTTTCTTAATTTGGTTAAAGGTTTAGTGACATGAATGACGAAATAGACGTAAACATATTTGTGCGTTGCATATGGTTTTTGTGTTTGTGGGTGTTTCATTCTAATAGATTCCTGTACAATCCTGCAGCAAGACCAGAATCAAAGTATGAAATAGTTATTTCACACCTCCCAACTCTTTTATATTTGCGCTCTTGGTCTCTTATTGCAAGCTATCCCTGAGGCAAGTCTCTTGAAAGGTTATTAACACGTTCACAGGACAAGGAAAACACCGCGTGCAGTTGATAGCAGTTCAAAAAACCCTCTGATGAATGAATGCACTCTGAATGCAGTCATATTCAAACCAAAAAAAATTGTTTTAACGAAATCGTTGACTTAACGAAAGGCGTACCTTCTAGAATCTTTGAAAAAATTTAAATCCCTTCAGTAGGATTTGGATTTTCGCTCAAAGAATGGTTCCTTTTATGTACCAGGTTATTCACTGCACGCTCTTATGAGACTGCGATAAGAAGGGCTTTGAATGGGTGACTGGTCTTCTTTGTTGTCGTTGTTGTTCTTTACGTTTCTGTTGATGATTTTGATGTTTTTATTCCAACTGAATAACATTTTGGCTTGGGATTTCTTCCGTGAAGGTAAGTGGATTGTCACAGCGTTTCCAGTCTTCATGCTTGGTTATGGAGACTGTGTGAACTCTCTTATATGTCACTCATGCAAGTAAGCTACTGGTATTTTCAGAGTAAAATGTTTACATTCCTGTGACAGCCCTGACAATTCTAAACTTCCTGTTGTTTGAAAAGTTTGGTTGTGGTGGATGATTTTATTCACTGTAATGATTTTTCAAAAAATATTTTTATCTGGAAGTATTCACAAGCCAATTTTCTTATTTTCTCACACTAAAGTAGAAACCTGACATTTAGAAAGTATGCATTTTAAACTCGCGTGAAACTTTGCTTAATTTTCAAGTGATTTGTTTATGTAAACTGCCACAGTAACGCCAATGTACATCTGTCACTTCGCATTATTCAGGTGAGTGACTGAACGATTGGTGCAAACTGACGCAGTGAAAACTACAACAGGAAAACAAGATAAATTTGTCTTCGCGTCTCGCTGTTTAGTTACACATTTCTCCAGAATTAATTTGAACGAAACGTAAATGCGTTCAGGAGGTGTCAGCATTGATGAAGATTTAGGAGTGGACTTCTAGGGGACTCTAATGGTGAGAATTATGATGAATGTTTTAAAATGCTGATGAGTTATTGCGACACGCATTTGCAATGCAGGGTCTGATGTCATCCGGTTTATGTGATGAATGGGCGTACTACGTTGGGTGTTGTAGCTGTCTCAGTGAGAATTACAAATAGCTGAGACCAGAGGATGAAATGCTTTCGTCCCTTTCCGTGGTTTTATGTAACGTTGAAAGTGTGGTAAGATAATGGATCGGATCATGTAAGTTTCTGTCATTGTCTTATATATTATATAGTATGTATATATATATATATATATAATATATATATATATATATATATATATATATATATATATATATATATATATATATGTAATATATATATTGTATTATCATGAAGCTACAAATGTCGTTTAATATCTAATTCACGCTACTTCGGGAATATCCCCGATGGGGAATTATCACCAGAGGGGATTTTTTTTAAGTGATAAGTGGATAGCTACCGCCGGGTCTCGATCCCTCGACACAATACCTTCCAACGACTTCCGACAGGAGTCCTTGGAAGGTATTGTGTCGAGGATCGAGACCCGGCGGTACCTGATCCATTTATCAAAAAAAAATTCCCCTTCGGTGAAAATTCCCCATTGCGGATATTCCCGAAGCAGCGTGAATTGGATATTAAACGACAATTGTAGCTTCTTGATTGCATATAAATCACGGTGTGATAAAAATATCATGGTTATGTTTGTATATATATGTTTTATATACATATACATATATATATGTATATATATATATATTCAGTATATATATATATATATATATATATATATATATATATATATATATATATATATATATATATATATATATATATATATATATATATATATATATATATACTGTATATCCTTTACCCCTAAGGCGTAATGATCTCAGAGAAAAATCATAAAGCTCACTGCTATGAAAGGAGTAGTAAAGAATATATATATATATATATATATATATATATATATATATATATATATATATATATATATATATATTTATATCCTTTACCCCTAAGGCGTAATGACCTCAGAGAAAAATCATAAAGCTCACTGCTATGAAAGGAGTAGTAAAGAGACTGCTTCGCATTAACGTATGTTATTTTGATGTCTCCTGCGTCTTGGTTTGTTAAAAAATATAAAATAATTTTTATGATTGCATATAAGATTTTGACACAATTCACTGGGACGGCATAACAGAATCAGAATTTATACTTCATTCGATCGTCATTGCCGAATTTGAAATGTGCTTTTAATTGAAAAACTCGTGTTATATTCTGTTCGTGTGTGCTTCTTTCATAATAAAAGCTTATGCAACTTACAGATTTGTACCGTTTGGATTCCTGTGATTAACCACAGTAATTCTTCATGAAAATCAGTTACTGATGTGGAACCTTTCTATCAAAACTAAATGCTGTCCTTCTCCAGGGAAGAATCACTATTTTTGATATACTGTATTGGCCTTCACTAAAGGTCCTTTGCAGTATGCTTTCTCATATGTCGTGTGTGAGTTCGAAATTCAACTGTGGAAGCTACGATTTATCAATTCTTTTTTCCAAAGAACTTTGTGGTAGCTAGTGTCCAAAAGGTGTGCAAGAAATCGAGATCTTCGGAGGTCACTGCACTCATTACACACTACACTTTTTATATATAGACTTACACATTCATACATACACATATAAATATATATATATATATATATATATATATATATATATATATATATATATATATATATATATATATATATATATACAGTATATGTATATGTATATATATGTATATATTATTGTATGTGTGTATATATGATAATCACAATGACACGTGATTTTTATGTATCAATTAAACCGGAGCTGAAGAAAAACCATACTGGGTGCACTCTGTAAAGGGGTGTAGACGTTAGTGCACCTCACGCGGTGCACTGTACAGTCATTACTTAAGGTTCTTTGAAGCGTCCCTTCGGCTCCTACTTGCAACTCCTTTCATTCCTTTACAGTACCTCCGTTCATTTTCTCTTTCCTCCATCTTACTCTCCACCCTCTCCTAACAATTGTTCATAGTGCAACTGCGAGGTTTTACTCCTGCTACATCTTACAAACCTTTTTTACTGTCATTTTCCGTTTCAGCGCTGAATTACCTAACAGGTTCTAGTGCTTGGCCTTTGGCCTAAATTTGGTATTCCATGCTGGGTGTAGATCTGACCGGTCTTTAATTTCCAAGCCATTTACGAAGGATTTAGACATAGTAAACGAAATTCACAACATATTTGCTCGGGGGGCAATAAAAACAAACATTCAAAACCGCTGGAAACTAAAAATCCACACCTGACAGGTGTCGGGGAAGGAGCGACAAACCTCATTTTAGCTTAGGTCTGTGTTTGTCGATCCTCCCCCAGACACCTGTCAGGTGTGGATTTTTAAGTTCCATAGGTTTTGGATCTTTGTTTGTACTGTCCCCCGAGCATATAAATATTGTGAATTTCTCGTGCTAGTTTCTTAGTCCTTCGTCAATGGCTTAGCAATAAAGTGGAAACCGGTCAGTACTTACACCCAGTATGGTTTTCTTCACCTGCAGTTTAATTTAATTTATATATTATATATATATATATATATATATATATATATATATATATATATATATATATATATATATATTATATATAGATATATGTATATAATGTGCATAAATACATACAGAAAAAGTGTGTGAATGTGTGTGTGTGTGCGTGCGGCGCTTAATAACTTCCTTACTTCCTATTTTCCTATACATGGGTTAATTTGTCACGACAAAGCCTTAAATCCAATTGAGAACAAATACACACGCATATGTATACGTGTATATATATAATATCTATACACATACATACATGCATACATACATACATATACATATTCACCATAGACCTTCCTCTCTGAGTTTGGTCCATTATGGGGATCGTGCGGTCAGTAGCAAGCATGTGTGTAAACACACATCGATGTATTTATAATGTATGCATAATATTTAGTAGTAGTAATAATTGTAATAATAATAGGTACATGTGGAGATGCATCGAACAACATTTGGTATTTTCGACTTAATTAATGCCGTAGCTGATCGCATCTTTCCTCTCATTCATCCTTTGTTGATTCCGTTGAGAAGCCGGAAAGAGGGGAATGTGATTAATGAATTGTGGCCGAAACGTAGGAGTAAAATCCAGGAAATGATGAAGACGAGATAATAGAACGCCTTTAGAGGCTGATAGGGCCGTGAGATGGGCACAATTTGTCCCATGTATAAGAGAATACGCTCTGTCCAAAATGGGAGCATTTATCACCATAATTAGTAGTGGAAGAGAGAAATACCACATTTTCACTCCGACAGAAGGTTTATTAGCTGATTCATCTGCTTTTATGATAAAAATGTTTTTAAGTTTTTTATCCCCTCTCCTCTCAACACTGTGAGGAAAGTAATTTGGCATATATCATTCCCACGCGAAACGAAAATTTAAATGAGGGTTTCTTGTAAAATCAATTTGTGATGATGAAGTGTATAGGCACTATTTTTCAAGTACGCGTAAGATCCCACACGCGCACACAAACAACACTTGTTCGTATATAAATATGTGTTACCTAAGAGAAATTTTTTTAACAGAAAGTACAGTTATATAGTCTGAAAAGGAGAAATATCTTATTGAGCTCACCTACTTCCAAGGGAAACACAGTACCCATTTTAAACACAAAAGATCGAGAGCCCTGAGAGCCACAAAATTTCAGTGTAAAGGCTTAGTTGTATTGATTTTGGAATGTATGTGTTGATTTTTTCCACTCATTTGCAGAAGTAATCATCTAACAAACCATTTGTTGATGCAACTGCTGACTTGCTCCTGATGATGCGTTTTATTTTTAGTGGTCAATATCACCGCTTCACGCGAAGGTTAACTCAACTTAAGTTTTGGGGCTCTGAGGTATCACATATGATTCCTAGCAGACTTTAGCTAAGCTCGTTAGATCATTCAAATCTGACCCTGCCCAAAGTAAGCGCTTCTAAAGTTATAATATATGGTTGTAAAAATGTTATGTATATCAGTGGTGGAGTATTATGAAATATAGAGTTTATTTGATTAATAAACGCCGTGTGTGAAAGTTGCTCATAACACAGTATAGCGTCACCTTAATCCTTTTGGTGCTGCCCATTTGTTTATTACACTTTAAGCGATCAGTTTCATTCGTCCGCTGAAGAGGTGCCTACAGAAAAATAATGCTCATCGGAATGAAGAACTTCCTCGACGTTCCCTCATGCCCCTCCGAAACCCATCTCACTCTCATCCTATAGGTTCCAGTTCGACACAAGTGCTGTGAAGTACATTCATAACTAGAGTCAGGGTAGGCGAAACATACCAATTCCTCTCTTTCCAATACTGAAAGTCTCGATTAATACTTCGAAATGAAAATGAATTATGGTCGTAAATCTTGGCGATGCAGAATCCGCGTCACAAGATGAATGAGACGCTGGAATTTGTTTCGGGTTTAGTTGGTCAGAATTATTGATAGTATTAAACGAGGTATATGTGGTTAGCTAGATTACATATGAAGTAACTGAGCTTTGGGAAGTCTCTCTCTCTCTCTCTCTCTCTCTCTCTCTCTCTCTCTCTCTCTCTCTCTCTCAAATACTTCCGTCTTATATGCCATCTTTGTTATTTCGAGCGGGAAAAGATTTATTGGCACCTCTCCTCTTTAAAGCCGTGCCAAGTTTTCTCTCTCTCTCTCTCTCTCTCTCTCTCTCTCTCTCTCTCTCTCTCTCTCTCTCTCTCTCTCATGTAAAAGTTTTTTACCAGAATTTAAATATATATAAATCATGTATATACAGTATATATGTATATATATATACATACAGATATATATATAAATTTATATATATATATATATATATAAATTTATATATATATATATATATATATATATATATATATATATATATATATATATATATATATTCAGTGATGTATTTGTTATTTTCTTATTTCAGTACAAACACACACGCACACACACACACATATATATATGTGTGTGTGTATGTATGTATTTTACTATGAAATTTGAATAAAGTAATTATAACT
The DNA here is from genome assembly GCF_040412425.1 of Macrobrachium rosenbergii. Taxonomy (NCBI): domain Eukaryota; kingdom Metazoa; phylum Arthropoda; class Malacostraca; order Decapoda; family Palaemonidae; genus Macrobrachium; species Macrobrachium rosenbergii. The sequence continues at coordinate 36,890,155 of NC_089745.1, forward strand.
TTTAACACGTAAAGTTTCGCGAACAGGGCTTTTATGCAATGCTACCATGCATCTAAAGATGGAATACGGTGAACATTCCATTTATAAAATGCAAAGTAAAACTAAAACAATATAAAAATCAATATATATTTTGTATATATATTTATGTATATCTATATGTATGTATATTTACATATATAATATATTATATATATATATATAAATATATATATATATGTATATACATTCATTACACACACATATATATATATATATACATATATCATTTAATATATGTAAATGTATACACTATATATATATATATATATATATATATATATATATATATATATATATATATATATATATATATATAAAATTTATGGATAACTGAGGTGAAATTGAATAAAAACAAAAAAATTTCGCTATGAGAATTTTACTGTATTAGCTCCAAATTTAAAATTGCCATTGAAATATAGGCATTGAGGATTTTCTTACTCATAAAATCCTTTGGTTGATATGCATTACGTAGGTGCGCTTGTTAAAGATGTGCGATGAATTATTTCTTTTATTTAGTCCTACTTTTCCTTAACTTTACTATTCCTCCAAACTAACTTGTTACTCTTGTTTATTTTTCTGGAGAAAGGTGACCCTATGAGAACGCAAGCTCTTGCTCTCCTGACTAACCCATAAAAGAGTAAGTCAGTGTGATTTTAGCCGCTGAAGTCTTCTTGAGTGTCCACCTGTTTGGAGAAAGGACTGGAATTTCCACTCAGAAAATGACGGTGGATCAATAGCTGGTGGGCTTTACTAGAAGAAATCCTCCTTGGCAACCATCCCCTTAGGCATGGGCATCCCCATAGCAGTTCATTCTGACACTAACAGCTTCCTGTCGTAAGGATGAAGAGGGACTGTAGTGCCTCTAGGGTGGCCTGGGAACCGAGCGAAGGCTAATACCTCTAAGCTGTCTTATCCCAGGTGAGACACCCACGAAAATGAGGCGATCATAACAGTATTATTCGATCTCACCATAAACCACATCGGAGGAAGCCGGAGCACGGAGGAGGGGGTCCAAGAAGGGATTTTGGGGCCATGGGGCATTACGATGAAAGCGTGATGGGGTTGACCCACAAAAACTATGCATTTCAGTTTTTAACGTTTGTAACGAGCCTGAAACAGGTCCTATTTTCTAGTGTGAAAAGTTCCGGATAGTTTTTTTTTTTATTTTAAATGCCTTTGCACTGGGAGAATATATATATTCGTGTTTAAACGTTTGTAAGCTCGTGTCAGGAATTGATAAAACAGTGTTGTATAGTTTTGATACTTTTCAACTAATGAAAACAAGTTAATTGCAGTAGTCAGTCAGATAAAAATTTATTTCCTTTCATGACTTGTGAGAGAGAGAGAGAGAGAGAGTGAGAGAGAGAGAGAGAGATTCAGCTCACTCTTTCATAATCACTGATACTTAACGTCATCCTCCATACCAGTATGACTTCCTTGTGACAAGGTCTACTGGGTGGCCTTTCTTATCTTACTACTGTTGTGTCCTCTTTGCTGGACTGATGAGAATATTTGTTGGCACTATTGATTATTTACAGTGTTCATTGGCTATTTTATTTAACTGAGGTCGCAACATCAAACATATGGCTTTTTGTTTAACGCCATGTATTTTATTGTTGCAGTCTTGTAACGTTTACTTTCATGTAATTGTATATTTGAGGTTCTGCTCTCTCATCTACTCTCTTTTTCTAATCTTTTCCCCTCTATTTCTCCTGTCCATGCTTTTTCAATGATAGAAACTCCACATTACTTTTTACTTGGCTTTCGAACCATAGAATAGCTTATTTTGTATCTATCTATTCTGTAAACATTTGAAATGTGATCCTGCAATGACCGCAATTTTAGCTTCTCTATGACCCATTTCTCGGTCTCCTCTCCCATCCAGGTTTTCGATGTTTCTAGCAAATTTACCGAAAAATCTCACTTCTGTCAACATTTTGATGGTCCGATTACTTCAGTCTTTCTTTGAAGAGATCGCGCAATTCAAATTATTAGGTCATCTTCTTCAACTAAAAAAAAAAAATAGGTGTGTTCTTTTTTTCATCATCCCATTTATAACAGATTTACGTTGCGCCCATTCAGCTCTGTTAGGAATATTGATCTCGTATTTGGGGTGTTTCATTAATTGTCATCCTCCTCAGCAAGACTGAATAACAGGTAGTTTTTCTGATCGGTGATCCACCTCTTACCTCGTTTCGATTTTCTGTTTCTCAGCTGTTTGCAAGGCTGTTTCTCTGTTCCCTTTTATACAGATAGTAGTTTGGTCACTTCCACGGAGTTCAAAGGAAAGTCCTCTTCTCCCCTATATTCTTGTTACTCCGGCCAGGTTACTTTTCCCACGTTGACTGTGTAGAAATTGGTGACTGTTTCTGTCCCTGTAATGCAGTTATTGAACGCCCTTCCTGGCTCTGGTTTGCCTTACCTATAAATATTTGTCCTTCAAGAAACAATTATATCGCTTCTTATGGGGTTAAGCCTCGTCCTTTTCCATCACATTTCCTTATCTTTTTTTTATTCTGGTCTGAATTAGATAAAGGAATTAGATAGCCTATCCTAGTATAATCATTCTCTCACCTTACGGGGGTTTTATTTAGAAATACTTTTGGGATAAGTTTAACCCCATTCACCGCTGGGTCAAGTGGTGGGGCCAGGCTGAAATCGAACCATGAACCTCACAAATACAAGCCCAGTTCTATAGATGCATATTCATTGGAATAATTCAGTATTTACTAACTGTACTTTGTGGAAATTTACAAGATAATGTCCAATTTTTTTTTTATGAATTAGAAACTAATATTATAATTTTTATAATGTTTATTAGCCTGTTGATCAGCAGATTATGGTTTTCGTTTGCCCCTAACAGTTATGAGCCTTCATGGATATAACACTTGTACCAGGGCCCCTTATCTTAATGGGGCAAACTAAAAGTAAATACTTCAGGCATATTAATACCGTAAGTGATAGTACTTGGGAACGAAGTGTAATGCCTTTTGAAACCTTTAACATTACATGCAGACCTGTATGAACTTGCTAATGATCATTTTTAGCCAAATTAAAAGAACAGAATTGTCAGGCATTCATTGTTGGGAAACTTGCAGAAAAATAAGATCACATTCTTTCTAGCTATTCGTTCAACAAGAGAAAGAATCAGCAGATAGGACAGAAGTAATGTAACATTGGCGTCATTCAAACGTGCAGATAATCCCCGAGTAATATAAACGTGCTCTTCCCATAAGTCCCTGTCCGTGTCCGGGTTTAAAACCGTCATCCGGAATGATTAAGATATCTGTTTATTGTTGAACAGCCGAAAAAAAAAGTTCATTGGGGGAGTATGTACAGCCCTGTAAATTGAACGAAACTGAGCCACGTACCGGCCACTAAAGCTGAATGCGTAATGTTACCACTTAAGCTAGAAATAAAGACTAGTTTCTCTCATTTGTCACTGTCTGACTTGACTGCTTACCACCCTTTTAAATTTTGCTATGTGAATTTCCACTTTGTTGATTTACTGCCAGAAGTTTAAATCTTTTAGACAGAGTGGTTCGTGGTGGTAGGTTTCTGTTTCCTAACATTAGCAGTTATGACTTAGACCATCGACGGATGGTCCCTTGTTTGTCAGTTTTTCATGAGTTATATTATAACAGAGATCTTTCACACTCACGACCAGATTTGCTGAACAGCAGCACCAATATGTAGTAAATGTGCTTCGCGGCTGAACTTATCAGTTCCAGAAGTCCTTTATTCCTCACACCGTTGGACTTTGGAATAGTCTCTCTGAGGATGTTGTGCAACTGGAACCTTAAAGTTCAAGCGAAGATGCAGTGCATTACTACCTTAAAACAATTCTTGTATTTTAATAATTTACTTATATTTTTATCTATTTATTTTTTTCTTTTTCTTTTCTAATAACTGATTTGTTTCTGCATTCCCTATTACCTCTCAAATAAAAACCATTTTCTTTAGGAGCTCATGAGGTTGTGCCATATAAATAAGGTTCATCTTAATAATAATAATTATATATTTTGTGTTCCTGTATTTATGAAAAAAAAACTTTTTATTCATTCATGGAAATCTGTAAGACATCCAGACATGGGATCCCTTGATCCCGGATTGCTCATGGTGAGCAATCACCAGCTGGATATCGCCGCCACCTCCTTTTTCTCTTTTTCCTTTCTTTTCCCTTTGATCTCACACAGCGGAAATCTGTGCGGTGTTATTCGGCATTCATAGAAATGAATGGACAGATGAATAGGGACATTCAGTGAATCTGTGATCAGCATTTCCATTTTGTTCAGTCTGGGGTCGTGCAGCAGCGGGTTGATTCCCCAAACAGTGTTTTGCAATTGACCGATGACTTCTCGGAGCTCTTTCTTGGAATTCAAAAGGCAGGTCCTCAGATGCTTTTACTTAATAGCATTCTGCCTGGCTGAATGAAATTCCGGAAGATCGGGGAACGTGTTTTCTTTTTTGCGTAATGTTTTCTAGCTGTTCGTTTCTGCGAATTCAGTTCTGTGTTGCTGTTTGTCTGCCTTACATATTGGATAGGCTGGTCTACTAAGCCAGTGACGCTATTGCCAGTGACTTGACTGACAATATAAATTTTCCATTTCGTTTTCGCCCTCTCGCTTGGCTTTGTTTTTTATGTTTTTTATCATTACCCGTACGACTGAAATCCAGCTTTAAATTCTTCCGATTACTTTCCATGACTCAGCATTTTCTTCTTTGTTCAGCGCCCAACTCACTTCATTTCAGAATTTCTTTAAGAACATAATTTATAATTTTATTTGGTAAGGGTCTGTGCTGGAAAGAGTAAAAACGTTTCTGATCGGAAAAGTTTTTAAATCAATAGAAAACAGGAGGCACTAATGGTTCTAGGTAATCGTTCATAATGGCAATGTTTCGTAGTATTCTAATATAGCCGATTTGTAAGGAACCTGCATTGCTTAAAAAGAAAAGGATTAGATATTTATATACAGATTTATGCATAAGACCAAGGGAGAGAGCTTGAGGTGGACCTGTCATTACTGTATAATTAATCAAAATCAATCAATCACATTAATCACTTAGCCCAGCCAGCCACTTCTCAATCCCTCTCACTCTCGAGACTTTCTAGGAGGGGGTACAGGGAGGGAAGTTGGTTAGGTATTGCTAGGCCCTTGCATGGGATTTTCGATCAGCGAGAGCCTGTACATTATTAAATAAACTCCCGTAACCAAACTCCTGTAATCATCTGAGAGCTTCAGGCTAGCAACATCATCCCAGCTTGAGGCAAGCGGAGGTGGGTCACAGTGAGGCCCCAGAAACCAGTAGCTTGAGTATGAGCAACCTGTATATTTTGGCTATTTTTTTGTTTTTTTTTTATGTACAGGTTAGATAATCATTGATATTGTCCATTCATTTCGGTGGTTTTTGGGTTATGAATAACTACTTATTTTTTGGGGAAAGCAACGGATCGGATACATTTTCTTTTTAGGGCTATTTGTTTTTATGTCTGAGAAACCTTTTTGGGGAAAAAAAATACTTGAGTAAAATGAAGTTAATAAAATCATTTACAGTTGCTTTCGATCTATTTTATTGATTTTATTTAGGTAGTAATTATTTTATTTACTCTTTCTACTTCCTTTCAGTATATTTTGTTGTCTTCTCTTTATCTTGGAAGAGGGTGATAAACTATAAAGAACAAAATAATAAATATAAAAATGTATTAACGATTCCTTTCTCTCTATAAAGGTCGTTTTCTTGTTTGAGAATATAATTTTGTGTTTACTGTGACTTTCATAGCTCCTTGGTATCGCTTCCAAGCCTGTTTTCCTTGAACAGGCCCCCTACTATTGGCAAACAGTTTTGCTTTTACGTAGCATTTTGGTTGCCTGCTGTGTGATTAGATAATAGTGTTAATTTCTTACTTCAGGGATTTTGTCTTTTGTAAAGAATTAATTATTGTGTCGAAGGTTCCAGCCATAAATTTCTTGTTTCATGACCAATCATGATATATTGTTGGGGCAAAATCTTTTGATAACTGAACATTTCAAAGTTGGACAGATGAACTGATTATATAAATTTTTTGAAATGTTCGAATACAAAAGAGATTTTGGAAACCTAACGACTTATCTTGGTGTTTTACTCATTTCTATTGTTATAACTATTTTTTTTATAAAGAAAACAATACATTAAAGTCGCTTGTTTGAATTTTATTGATTGTGGTTTGAATATCTGGTCACCATCATTTTTCCCCACGAACATTCCCTTGGGGTTTCTTATTAAAATATGACTTTTATGGATGCTGCGATGAAGGAAATTGCCTTCTGGTTGATGGGATGAAAACGCCGCTTTCTTGATCGAGCTGATTCCTGGCGGTCCAGAAATGGCCTCGACCCGACAGTGGTGGCTTCATGGATTCCGTCTCAGTCTAAAAACAGTTATTTCGCTTTCCGCGGGGCTGATATCATGCACGTTTCCATGTGCGGCTGTGCATGGCAGACTTGGCGTGGAATGAGTTTCTCTCTCTCTCTCTCTCTCTCTCTCTCTCTCTCTCTCTCTCTCTCTCTCTCTCTCTCTCTCTCTCTCTCTATGAGCTTTAGATATATATGCATATATATATTTGTACATATATATATATATTATATATATATATATATATATATATATATATATATATATATATATATATATATATATATATATATATATATATATATGTATATATATATATATATATATATATATATATATATATATATATATATATATATATACATACATATACATATATATCTATGTAGCTGTCTGTCTATCTATCTATATATATATGCTTTAATTTTTCATTTAGTTATCCTTTTTCTATATAGTATATACTTGATAGGTTTAATATGGATTTATTATCTCTTATAATTACCACTAATATATTCCATCTTAACACACACACACACACACATATATGTAAGTATGCATGAATGTAAGTACAAGGGATGGTTATAGATGGTGCTAACGTTTCTGTTCTCACCAACTCAGTCTTGGATAAAGTTCCTTTTCATCACTTCATAATCCACCGCGTTAGTCACCAAGATCACATCACATGTGTGTATGTGTTTTTTTTTGTGAAAATTGCCACCCCAAGGTAGTTAACACCTACCCAGGGCTGCCATTAATATATATATATATATATATATATATATATATATATATATATATATATATATATATATATATTTTATTATATCTCGCTTTTCGAGATAGGTTCTTCAAAATAAACAAGCAAATGGGCTGTATATATGACAAACAAAGGGAGGAGGAGCAGAACAAAACGAAAAATTTACCTTAAAATTAATTTATTTACAATAAAGTATATACACAATATACAGTGAGTCAGGTTCAATTTTAAAAACAAAATGAGCATTACTACAAATGAATTAATTACATAACAGTAGCAGCAATAATCAAAACCAAAGATAAATAAAATAGAGTCAGTACAAAAATGAAAACAAACATTACTAAAGAACAAATTAAACATTTAAGCAGTAAAATAAAATAACAGGCAGCATCATACATCAAAAACAAAAATAAATACAAAAGCAGCATACTACTTGTTACCAAAACAGCCCGAGTGAACTCAATAGAGTCGTGAAACAGCCCCAAGCTGCTTAACAGGAACACTGCAGGACAACTCCGACAGAGCCGACACGGCAACCATCTCGTCCTCAAGCACAGTGCTGACGTCCTCCTCCAGTACTGACGACCACGACAGGTTTTCCAAGAAACGTACTGACGTCCTCCTCCATCTTACCATGACAGATACACGGCAACCATCCTCAAGAAACTCTCCACTGCTCTGCTGCCAAGACCTGACAATTGCAGGTACGGATACCTGCTGCTGCCCTGGACCAGTCGTTCTGCCCTCAGAACCTGGGTTTATGAACCTGAACGCCATCCATCCTCGCCAGCAAGAAAAACAAAGAAAACAAAGAGGCAACAATCCACCAAGGGAACAATTTTATTGATTTCTAACTCCCACCTAACAGAAAAAAATTTACAAAAAAAAATTTTTTTTACAAACAAAATACGCTCCCCGATGCTGCCACACCGCCAGCCAAAACAGAACCAATCCTAGGTCGCCCAAATGGGCTGTAATGACTGACGAGAGGTGACAAACAAAGGAGGGAGGAGCAGAACAAAACGAAAAAGTTACCTTAAAATTAATTTATTTACAATAAAGTATATACACAATATACAGTGAGTCAGGTTCAATTTTAAAAACAAAATGAGCATTACTACAAATGAATTAATTACATAACAGTAGCAGCAATAATCAAAACCAAAGATAAATAAAATAGAGTCAGTACAAAAATGAAAACAAACATTACTAAAGAACAAATTAAACATTTAAGCAGTAAAATAAAATAAACAGGCAGCATCATACATCAAAAACAAAAATAAATACAAAAGCAGCATACTACTTGTTACCAAAACAGCCCGAGTTATATTAACATTGACGAATTCAATGTCGATTTAAACAGCCCCAAGCTGCTTAACAGGAACACTGCAGGACAACTCTCCACAGTGCTGACGTCCTCCTCCAGTACTGACGACCACGACAGAGCCGACACGGTGTCCTCCAAGAAACGTACTGACGTCCTCCTCCATCTACGACGACCATGACAGAACGCAACCATCTCGTCCTGTTTGCCAAGACCTGACTCGAGTCGCAGGTACGGATACCTGCTGCTGCCCTGGACCATCGGTCGTTCTGCCCTCCAGAACCTGGTATTAAAGATCACGTAATGTGATTAAAGTCTTCAGATGCAGCAATGTTTGTGATCATTTCTGTTTAGCGTTTTACTTTCTACTTTTCTGTAGGGTTTTAAGTTCCCAAGTTGACAATTTCAGTTACAAGACACTGACGGACAAGTATATATAACGAAATGTTGTGATATATATATATATCATATATATAAATATGCAGCAATGTTTGTGATCATTTCTGTTTAGCGTTTTATATATATTTATATATATATATATATATATATATATATATATATATATATAATATATATATATATATATATTTATATATTATATATACATATTTATCTATATGTATATGTATGTATATATATATATGTGTATATATATATATATATATATATAATATAATATAATACAAACAAACACACACACACACACACACACACATATATATATATATATATATATATATATATATATATATATATATATATATATATATATATATTTATATATATAATATATATATTTATGTATTTATATGTATACTGTATATGTGCAGATAGATAGATTGATAGTTAGATAGCAAATGGAAGGTAGGTTATCAGGAACGCCAGAGTTTTATCAGAAACAAAATGGAAAGCAACCAGTGAAGCAGTTTCAGTTAATTGGCCAAATTTTCGAGACATTATCAATTCTCAGCTGTAGGGTTATTAAATATTACAAACTATAGCAATTAAAAACGGACTCGGTAAAAGCAATATACATATTTACAAAGGTTATATTCATAAAACACTGAGGTAGTTAAGATAGATAATAAAAATAAATGTAAACTAAAAGTTTAAAAGTAGACAGACCGGTATTTAACTTTGTTGGAGCTAAAAACTGAGTGACATTCTCCTTTAAGGAAGTGATGATGTCAACTTCTGCTATGTGCAAAACATTAGAAGAGGGGTGACTATTTGATGTTGTGACAATGATTGCAGAATGGAGAGAGAACAATCACTGGGTGCTTGGGCAACACTATTAAATTCATGTGAAAAGAAGTCTCATATTTCAGGTAATGGTCTCTTACATATGAAAGTTTTTTTTTTATTTAAAGGACACCCTGTACTGCGGTGTCTGACTCCAAGATGAGAATCTATCCTACTTTGAGCAATCCTCTGGTGACTCCGACTTATTTTGCGATCTTACATTTCGGAAAATATGCCGGAAATTTAGCTTTATGAGAGAACAATGACCCCATAGTTCTGGATGTTTAGGTATTACTTTAATATCCAGTGCCAGAAAGGTTTTCTGAGTGACCTTCTGTGACTCTGTGGTGCAGTTTAATCTTTCTAGAATGAATAATGGAATTGGTACGTGGTTGAAATTTGTCATGAAAACGTTTTTCACATATTTGTTGAATGAAGTTAGATTTTTTTAACTGGAATGTTAATTGAATTTCATTGTGGAAATTTTGCCAGCTAGGAGGCATCGTATAAGCATGACGCAATAGTGTTGTGATATTTGTAAAATTTAAATGTGGAGAACAACTGTAAAGTTTGTACCTTGATCTATGAATTTCCTGTTGCTAAAAGCACTCATATTAAAACCATATTCTCTCAGAGTAATTAAATCAAAACATTCTATACTGATATAGACAGTGTATCGGGCTTCTTTGAAGAGCAAAAAGCTGTTCAGTTATAACTTCACTGCTCGACAGAAACACAACATTCCTTGTCATTCAGATGTAGTTTCATACGAGGTACCTTTGGGTCTGGTATTTGAGTTATTTTGAATATCTATGTATCACTTCTTTAAAAGTTGTAAAAAATCTTCTTTCGCGTGGTAATGAACATTTGTGACCTTGTGCTAATCGCTGGTCGTGATGTATAGACAAGTAAAAAATGAGCCGAAGTTTCTTCGGCGTAATCGATTTTTCTGTACATCGTATAATCAAGGCCACCGAAAATAGATCTCTCTTTCAGTGGTCTCTGTATAATGCTGTATGAGCCGCGGCCCATGAAACTTTAATCACTGGGCGGTGGTGGCCTATACTGTATCGTTGCCAGAAGCACGATTATGGCTAACTGTAACCTTAAATAAAATAAAAACTACAGAGGCTAGAGGGCTGCAGTTTGGTATGTTTGATGATTGGAGGGTGGATAATCAACATATCAATTTGCAGCCCTCTAGCCTCAGTAGTTTTTAAGATCTGAGGGTGGACAGAAAAAAGTGCGGACGGACAGACAAAGCCGGCACAACAGTTTTCTTTTCTGAAAACTAAAAAAAAAACTGTTAATCGCAAATCTTATTCCTATGGGTATGTGAGTGAATTAAGGCGTTCACGCTCAGCTCACGTTTTTCCTCTTTGAAAACGAAGCTGTATGTCAGTCACGTTTTCTCCTTAGGCATTCGTATGAGTCTTGTCCAGACTTGGGTAAGGAGAAGCTCCTCAGCATTAAGGCTTCAGGCCCATTACAGGGTCTAGTCAATTTCTGTAATGGCAGCTGATGGAACTCGTCATTTGAAAGCATGCATTTCATGGCTCTCTCTCTCTCTCTCTCTCTCTCTCTCTCTCTCTCTCTCTCTCTCTCTGCGATTAAAGATCTGTAAACGATCACCATAATGGCAAATTAAAATGATTTTTTTATCATTCATGTTATATGCTTAGCCTCTCTAGATGTAGTGACGTGAGATTTCTGCACTACAAACAAAGTTATCTTATGAAAGTGGTTTCTTCTGTTAATGTTTCTGAAATGAACCATTTGGATATTTGAGCCGGCGTCATGTCAGTGGTAATGATTCCATGACTTTAGAATCATTGGAAATGAAGAATACCATCAAGTGTCGTGGTATATGTTGGCAGTAAGAATGACTCTATTTCAGAAGCAAACTTTTCTCAGTAAATATATGCGAATGTGTTTTTAAAACACATCGCAGGACTCATTAGACAGAAAAACTCATCTTGTTCTTCAATCGTAAAGAAACTTGGTAACTTTTTGCATATGTCTTTAAAAAATGCGGCTATTACCTGAAGCATTTTAAATTTTAAAGAGGTTAATCTTGTTTATCTTTCAGATTTTATATTCCTCAACGAGAGAATGTATATAATTTTGCATTTACATTATTTTTCCAAGCCCGAGGCATTTGAGGAAAGAAAATTTTCAAGGTACGTCAACTCGTCTTCGTTAGTCGCTATCCTATTTCTTGACAGTCTGATAGTGACGCTCGTATGAAATTAGACTACAGAGGTATGTACACTGACTTGTAAATTCGGTGCTTATTCAGAAGGAACTCGGGGCAACCTCAGAATCCGAAGTAGCATATGTTCACATTGGAGAGATCTGCGGCATTGTCTACATTCACTGCATTTTTTAACATCCTTGCGTATTTTCATTTTCAAGGTATGTTCCTTCCATGCATTTTGAATTAGGGGCTCTTGCGTTTAGTAAGAGGCTGTTAGCTGTAGTTGTGCATTATTTTACTTTAAAGAGATAGTAGGATAAAAGCACGTGCGTGTTTTAATTTTCAAGTTTTTATATATATTTTTTACATATAAATATATACATTATATATATAATTATATATATATATATATTATATTTATATATGTATGTACGTATATACATATATAAAATTTTTTATCACACCGTGATTTATATACAATCATGAAGCTACAAATGTCGCTTAATATCAAATTCACCGAAGGTGAATTTATAAGTGATAAATGGGCTGGTACTGCCGAGTCTCGAACCCAAGCTCAGTAGGTAGAACGCCGACTGGAGTCGCTAGATAAGTATCTGTGTTGTGGGTTCGAGACTCGTCAGTACCAGTCCATTTATCACTTATAAATTCACCTTCGGTGATAATTCCCCATCGGGGATATGCCGAGGTAGCGTGAATTTGATATTAAGCGACATTTTGTAGTTTCATGATTATATATATATATATATATATATATATATATATATATATATATATATATATATATATATATATATATATATACATATATATATACACACACATATATAAACATACAGTATATATGTTTATAGATATTTTTATA
>NC_089745.1:36905489-36907989 GCF_040412425.1 Macrobrachium rosenbergii
TCCGAACCACATTATAGCGAGAAATTAATTTCTATCACCAGAAATAAATTCCTCTAATTCTTCATTGGCGGCCGGAGAATCGAACGCTGGCCTAGCAGAGTGCTAGCCGAGTACTATATCGACTCATCCAATGAGGAACTGTGTACTCGTATAACGGCATGTGTTCTTGATTTTTTTTTTGTGAGAATTATCTTGAAATGCAAGAGAATAATAGAACACCTAACGAAAGTGGGCGATGTTTGAATACTTATTTGTTAGAGAGGTGATTGATTTTTAGTCTTTTCTATATCCTCCCCATATCAGGGGAAACAATTTATGTATGTATTTATGTATGCATGCATGTATATAAAGTATGTGTGTGTGGCTGGGTTTAAGATGCTATGACGAAAGCCAGGATTTAGTGTTCTTTTTCTCCACAAGTCAGCCTTATTCGTACCCTGCAAGGGAAGACATGACTGAATTAGAAAAATATACGGGACTAGTATTGAAGGAGTTGGTTGACGCGCCCTTTTACCGTAGGAAGGTTATGGGGATGAGGGAACCTGGAAATAGGAAGACAGTGACAGTGTTTGGCTCAAAAGAATAAATTCTTGGATTGCTGTTTCCCTTTTGTGAATTCTGAAATATTTCGATCAAAAGAGGAAAAGTTTCCGTGGATACGTTGCTTACTTTATAAATATAATCAGCGGATCCGGATGCGCATGATCGACATAAAACACTTTAAGATTGCAAGTTTTATTTATTAATACTTAAGAAATTTCAGATAAAGGATAGCAAACAAATAGGACACATTTCTCTTTACACTAAAATTAAGAAATTAACGGATTGCTAATGAGACGAAAAGAATAAGAATTGAGAGTACAAAAATTAATCTTAAATCTTCCATTAAGGGCCACACCTCATTAACATCAGGGACCATCGAGTGATGCTCCTGCCTCTATTGTGGGGTCAGCCAGAGGTTCGTTTGATCCTCATAGAACAGCGCTGGGACGTTTGATTCAACTCTTTTTGAAATGTTAGAGAGAGAAGATCCTCGCTTTATGCCCAAGTTAAAGGTTAAAACTGACTTTCAAATATTACCTTTTCAAAATCTTTGCGAGTTTGTTTTTGTTTGCTTATTCGATTATTTTTGTCATCCCTTCCCTATATCTTAGCTACTTTTTACATGTATAAAATATTCAATAAGTGAAAGTAACATCAGGGATAATGATGCTCTATAATCATTGGAGGAAGTTCAATTTTTCTTACTATTTGCAGTTCCTTACTCGTTCCTCGCTAAGCCTGTTTAAATACTGCAAAGGGTACGACGGTCGGTGGTGGGAATGAACATGGCTTCACTCCAAAAAATATAAAATCCCTTAAAGATATTTTCGTTGCTTAATATAAATGGCTGCACCATTAAATTTTATGATAATTAAATGTACAACTGAAATTGTACTAAAATTAATATAAATAGATATTAATAATATAGATTAATCAAATGTGCAATCAACTCTATATAATAAATATATATATATATATATATATATATATATATATATATATATATATATATATATATATATATATATATATATATATATATATATATATATATATATATATATATATATATATATATATATATATTATTGTGTGTGTGTGGAGGGCTTTTTATGTATTTGTGTGCATTAATGTATGCACAAAGGACAACGTCACATGCACATAATGTTATGAAACAAAGAGTGACGTTGGAAAGTGGAAGGATGAAGACTTGTGAGTGTGACACAGGAACCAGCCCCATTGTTTGCCAAATGTCTTAAACTTGAAAGAAGAAGAAGAGGAAGAAGAGGAAGCCATTCCCTTCATCTCTCTTCTGTGAGGACCATGCTTTTTGTACCATCTCTCTCTCTCTCTCTCTCTCTCTCTCTCTCTCTCTCTCTCTCTCTCTCTCTCTCTCTCTCTCTCTCTCTCTCTCTCTCAGTTGTAGGTAGTTTAGAGTAAGGTTCCTAGTACCCAGCTATTACCGTATGAATATATTGTAGCTCAGTTTTCTTAAAAATTAGTTTTAGACGATTTAAAAAAAAATTCAGGTAGCGTATTGTTTCGATTTAAATAAACCATTGTATTTGCTAATTTATAGAAATTATCGAAAATTCTTAAGCACCAGTTATGTTTATTCAAAACACTCAAATACTGCATCATTTATTTGTTTCAGCACCAGTAAAGGTTATTAGGAACTTGTGATTTTTTACTGATAATGCTAGCTTAAAACCGCCGCCTACGGTCGCTCGTCAAATTACATATTCTGCGACTATTATCTCAAATGAAAAGCAAAGCCAGTCTTCTGTGATTGCCCTGATAGTGTCAACAGATATGAAGATATAAAAACTGTTACGATCCTTTGTCTTTTTTTATTTTAATACTTTGTTTTCATAATAACCTGAAAGAGGATGTTGTATGACAAAGCATCCTTCTCAACATTCATAAGAAGCTTTTGATGTGGGCTGAATTTTACTTG
>NC_089745.1:36910489-36912989 GCF_040412425.1 Macrobrachium rosenbergii
ATCAGTTCGCAATCTGGGTAATCCATATGAATGATATTCAGATTCCCAGTACCGCAGGTATTAAAATGTTTTCTTCTGTAGACCTTTAAAACTATTCTTATTATCATTTTGCTCAATAAAGTGTAAAGAAAACAGCCAATATTTTATTTTATGAATGGTAATTGCCGACGGTAATATCACATTAAACTAAATTATGAAACACTGGGTCTTGTGAATACCTGGATGGGTGACTACTAAAAATGGGGTCGGGCTTGAGTCGACCAACCGCATCCCAGCAGTACTTGCTGTAAACTAGAAGGGTGATACTTCTGGGACCCGTCCTTCGGAGGTGAAAAGGCGTATTTTGGAGATAATTATAGTTATTTTAAATGGCTGGCATTTTATAAAGCACCTTAGTCCTGTAACAGTTTAGCTGTACAAATTGATTAAATTAGTCGCTCATATCTATTGTTGAATACTTCTGTATTTGTGACGAAATGTACTTAACATTCCGAGTTATTTTATTCTCCTTATTTATGATATTTATATGTAGATGAGATAATGATCATGAAGAAATGGAGAGGCCCTGTACATGTCCCTCACACCAACCCAGAGTGATAGGGTCAACTGGGCTCCTTTGGGCACCAGTAGAGTTGGGAGACCCAGACCCACTATTATCAGTTCACAGTACCCGTGCATCTGATATCTAACCCCGTCTCCTACGACGCTCCTGATTGGCCATTGATCAGCCAGTCACAGGGCTGGAAACTGGCCAGTCTGTTCCAGCCGTCACCGAGTGAACATCTGCGCTGCGACCTCTCCTCATGAAATATGTCTTTTTCAGAAGTTATAACTTTCATTACACCTCAGTTTTACCCGAAGAAAAGTAGTGTTTCTCAGTTTCATCACTAAACATCGTCAAGCCAATGATTTAAGGACGATGTTTAGTGATGAAACTGAGAAACACTACTTTTCTTCGGGTAAAACTGAGGTGTAATGAAAGTTATAACTTCTGAAAAAGACATATTTCACGAGGCGAGGTCTCAGCGTAGATGTTCACTCGGTGACGGCTGGAACAGATGACCTGTTTCCAGCCCTGTGACTGGCTGATCAATGGTCAATCAGGAGCGTCGTAGGAGACGGGGTTAGATATCAGATGCACGGGTGGTGTGAATTAACTATAGCACGAGAACTGTGAGACTGGGGTCGGGAGGTGAGCGGAGATTAATGGAAGACAAAGTACGGGAAAGACATCGGTGGCGGAATTCCCCATATGCCCTTTGCGCCATGAGGCGTTGGATGTTATGATAATGAGAATCGTTGGCAACTAAACATTTCGACGTTCATTTCTTTAGTCGTTACGACGCTAGGTTACGAAAAGAAACAGTCAGTCAGTTACGAAGATGCTTGGGATGCAGGTCCCATTGCCAGGTAACCAATTGGTTCTTAGTCACGTAATAAAATAAATCTAATCCTTCGGGCCAGCCCTAGGAGAGCTGTTAATCAGCTCAGTGGTCTGGTTAAACTAAGGTATACTTAACTTTACCAGTATCTTAAGATAGGTTTTGTTGGGTCTAATGATCGTATTTAACATATATAAGTATACGTAGTTTTAACAGGGCGTTATTTGCAATCGACAACTTTTCAGTGACATCAGTCACTAGTAAAAGTACGGATTATTTCTCGTGCCGTATATTTACGACTACAGAGATCTAAAACAACTCGCGACGTTTTCTCGCATGGGGAAGAAAGTTATGTTACAATAGTTTCTTAGTTTACAATACTTTTTAACTTTTCCCTTTTTCACTGGATAAAAAGTAGCATCAAATAAAAACCCCGATGAATATGTGCATAAATGTGTTCCATCTCAGTCTTTTCTTGGGAGCTGTTTGACAGGTCCATTTTTCATGGATAGCCTCAGGGGCCTACTCTTATTGAATCCAGAATCTATTTGCTCGATCTGTTCGAATCACAGCCTTTATATCTTCTGAATATTTCAAGAAGGGGATAAATATTCGCTCCATTTTTCAAGAGAAATGTTTTGATGTTGCGGACGTGGGTTGTATAAAATCATTTGCTTTTACGCATAACTCACCTGTTGTCTTTGGTTTAATTTTTACATCTCTCTATTATCTGTCTTTCTATCTATATGTCTATGCATCTATTTATCTATCTACACATATTTGTGAGCATACACAGGCCCACAAAGATTTCTTCTGATTGCTAAATTATTGCGTCTCTGTAAACATCATCTTCAATATTATTCGTTTTTTATTTTTCCATGCGCTGTAATCTATTTTTGGGAACTGGGTTCTCGTGCTGGTTACATTCGATATGTCTTGTTTAGTTGAATAAAACAAAAAGTATGCTCGTCATAATTATTTTGAGATCAGCGGGAGCTGTCGCTAATGAAGCTGTTTTGATGAATGGAAGACGAAAGATATAATGATCCCTCCCCCCGTACCGTCATTACCATTTCATTTTTATTTTATTTTATGCATTTGCCATTTTAGATAATATC
>NC_089745.1:36915489-36925489 GCF_040412425.1 Macrobrachium rosenbergii
AAAAAATACTTATGAATTTCAATGGAATTTTGATAAAACGTGCAGAAAATATTTGCAAAGCATTTCCTCCAATATCTTAAGAATAAGGCCTAAGTAGGTATTTTGAAAGTGCGCATGATGTGCAAATGAGAGTAAAGACAAAGCTCACGCTAATTTGAAGAAGTGTTTTAACTCGAAAATCTCTCTAAAGTACAAGTATAGTTTTAACAGGTTCTTCTGATCTCACAGACTCGATGAGGTTGGCAATTGAAGTAAACCTTTGCCCTCTAAATAATAAATAGCAATGCTAAATGACAGTAAAAATGATACCAAGATGATGTAGTAATGAATATGTGAATTTTCACTGTAGATAACAGCTGAAAGTCGGAAAAGTTCTAAAGATAATTCCAATGGATAATATTATTACAAACACTGAAGCCACCACCCCTCCTCCCTCTCTCTCTCTCTCTCTCTCTCTCTCTCTCTCTCTCTCTCTCTCTCTCTCTCTCTCTCGTTTCTCTTCTTTCCGGCAGCATGTGCGTCCTTGCAATACTAAACTTCTAGACGATGTTTATTGCATCTGGACTCATCTCTTATGGTTCCCCCAGACGGAGATTGTTTAGGGGGGAGGGTAGGGGCCAGAGGAATGGAGATGGTCGGGAGTGTCAGAGAGTAGAGCTCATCTTGGAGTTTACTCCTGCCTCAATTTAATAAGGTCACGCAGTATGTCAGTTCACAGGAAGGCGCTTCATTCACAGGAGTGCCTTTGGCTTGTGCGTATACACGAGGGTTGTATTTCGTGACCTCCCTCATAAATTCTCTCGTTTTAAAGCCTTGGTTCTCTCTCTCTCTCTCTCTCTCTCTCTCTCTCTCTCTCTCTCTCTCTCTCTCTCTCTCTCTCTCAGGTCGTTGCAAAGACGCCTGTAAAATGTATTGAGTGGGAAATTAAGATAACCTTCGGCTAATTTTAAAAATTTCATTATTATTAATGAGTGTCACTTTAGGTAGTTCAGCCGTAGGTTTCAGAGATTCAAAGTTTATCGCCTATGTAAGCGGAACAAATTAATTTTGTTAATGTTGTAGTTGCTATGATAACTTGTGCGTTGTTCAAACACACTGTCCCCCTAAATGCATACAGTAGGGTTTAACGAAAGTTTCTGTGTGCTGAGTAAATGGCAGTTATGCTGACAGAGGATTCAGGAGTAAACTGAAGTTGTGAATGATGCACCTCAACAAATTTTGAGGGCGAAGAAGAATGGCCAAACAAAATTTTATTTTGTTGGCGTTTCGCTGGAGACCCCATTGCAATCAGAGAGAGAGAGAGAGTAGCGATTTTATGGTTTTGATATTCGGTTAAAATCTGTCAGTAGGGAATAGCAAACACGTTTTGTATTGGATTTCTTTCAGTTATGTTATTTGATAGTTTCTTTGGGGCATTTGTAACTTTCTTCGAGACATTTGTAACCTAAAGGTAGTTATTTGCAAATACTTGGAGAGTACTCGAAGTTCACTAGTCTTTTGAGGTTACTTGGTAAGATCATGAGGAAGAATGATTCGTTTTATGGTGGTTTAGAATACCTCCTCTTTTCTTTCCTTTCATAAACATATCGTTCTGTGTTCTTACAACAAGACCAAACTGTCTCAAGACAATGCTCCATCTTTTCCCTTACAATAATCTTATTACCACTTTATGTATCTACATTTTTCGGTCTTTCTTACCCTGCAGATATCACACAAACAATGCATTGTAAGAGTTTCGATGTTGATTGTTTTATTTGAATTATACATCTACAATTTACTTTTAAAAGATTTGGCTCCGCATCTCCTTCATACGCGTTCATTCCATGTTACCATCAAACGATACACAAATTCTCAAATACTTTGTTATCGAATCTGTCATTTCCATTCTCCCATCATCCATAACAAAATTCATCACTACATTATCTTGGTATCGTTTTATTCTAGCTGACATTCGCTTTCAATCTTTTCACGAAAACAGTTTGCAAACTCTTTAACTAATTTCACTTTACAATTTCCAGCATCAACTGTGCAATAGTTGATGTTCTTATGAAGAAACTTTCTACTTACATGTATGCCCCGTCTCCGAATTCTCACATCACTCCATCTGCAAACTAATTAACTAGCCAAAGCAACATGCACCTTGTCTCATACCCACTTTTTCATAAAACCAGTCACTCTCCTGTCCACCTATTCAGAGAGAGGAAGATAATTAAAAAACAATAGAACTCAGGTGTGTCAGAAGTCTGCAGAAGTACAAGAGACATGCAGCGAATGCTAAAGGAATGCAATTTAGTGGCTAATCAATATGTGCACGGTATCTGTGGGTGGAGAGAAAAACTAAAATCAATGAATGAGGTAATATTTGGGAAGAGGTATTGTACTAGAGTTTGACTGAGAAGGTAACACAGAGAACCGAAGGTTTGATATTTGAAGAGCATTTGATTTTTAAGAGAGTACATGGGCTAAGTGTACGATGTGAAGTTTGTGTGAAGAGTTTGTGAACAGTGGGGAAATTTTGTGTATTGTGTGTCCCTGGCCTTTGACCAACATATTATCATCATGATTATGATCAACAGAGTTAAGGAGAGTCAGGTGACTTCAAATAGCCAGAAAACTGCGTTTTGTGACTCGGCACGAATAACTTCGTCTAATCTCAGTTGAACTTTTGCGGAATTGTTGATTTACATAAAATATCAAATCATTCCTAAGTTTCATGATCTTATTCTATCAAGTAATGTTCCCTGATGTTTTATGCATCAGAAAAGGAAGACGTATAAAAGTTTAGTGCCGGAACTCAATTTTAGCCTCAAGGTTTTTCGCAAATATGTGTGTGAAATAAAACGGAAGATGAATTTCTCTCTCTCTCTCTCTCTCTCTCTCTCTCTCTCTCTCTCTCTCTCTCTCTCTCTCTTATAATAACGACAGATAACGTTATCATTATTTTTTGCACCGTTGATCCGTCAACGAGAAAACCTCGTAGCTAAATGTTTGTGATAGGTGTGTATGCTTTTCTGCATAGTAAACTGTAGTGCCCTTGAAGGCTTGGACGAAAGGGCAACCGATGTGGCTGATAAGTTTATCGCATGGAAATGGCTTTATTAGAGCCCGCTTCTGCGTCCGTTTATCTTGGCATGGGATGCGAAAACCTTCTTGGGATGCTGGGGCTTCAAAAGGCACCATCCCCTAATAGCGTTCAGCATCAGTGAAAGAATTATTGTTTGCTTGTTATATTTCCATTGTTTTTCATGGCCTCAGTTGATACACTAATATATCTAGCTGTCGTGCGATTTCACCTAATTTTATACCACCAACAACCTTTTACTGGATTAGCTTATCCTTTTATTCGCTAGACTGATTGATTAATTAATTATATATATACACACACACACACACACACACACACACATATATATATATATATATATATATATATATATATATATATATATATATATATATATATATATATATATTTATATGATATCATATCTGTTGAACTTTTGGGAAAGAGTCAGTGTTGTACTGTAAAACATAAGCTAGAAACGATGGACTGTGTCAGAGGAGAGATAGTTGTTCTTTTGTATATGGTGTAGAACAGAACCACTTACTGTTGAGTAGAGGTAAAATATATATATAAACTTTAAACTTGTTTAACTAAATGAGAAGCAAGTCTTATTTCTATATTTAAAAACTAGATTTATGTAGGGGATAAATATCAGAAGTTTCAGTTTCAGAATATTCATATATAATCCACTTGAAAATTTATATATATATATATATATATATATATATATATATATATATATATATATATATATATATATATATATATATATATATGTGTGTGTGTGTGTGTGTGTGTGTGTGTGTGTATATTATGTACTATTCAGTTGTAACATGTAACGAAGCAAGAACCATTCAACGATCCTTTAATGTTAATTCTTACCTCCGAATTCCTAATCGCCTTCTGGTGTCTAACCCCCTTTCATTTGTATAATCCGAAAAGGTAATGAGTTCTCTTCCATATTATGCCTTTTCCATTTGCCTTCCCTACTCTGATAGCTTTGCTCCTGCAAGAAGGATATTTGGTTCCCCATTTTTTTATACGGCATTCCTTTACTAAAGACTGGGTGTGGGAAAGACGAAGTAGTAGTAGTAATTGTCACATCCATGACTATAATGAGGACATGTTTCCCTTTTTTCCGAGGACCTGAGCTATCAAATGAAATTGATTATGAACGCTTGTCATTAGCAGTGCTCAGCTTGCTTTGATAATTGCGTAATTAATTGACGTTGCTATCAGCGTCAAGGAATGTCATTCATGAGTATGTTAGGAAATGAGTTTTTTCTTTTCATTTTATTGCATAAATGGCTTTTCATATTCATCTTACAAAGGCACTATAATGAGAACCTTTGTTCTGCTCTGACGGTTGACTAGGCACGCCCTTATCATTCAGTAATTCAAATTGGTCATATAATTTATGTATTATATATTATATATATATATACTTACACATATATATATATATATTATATACACACATACATATACATATACATATGTGCTTAGAATGTATACCACTTGCTGAAAAGATAAGCATGTTGTCATTAACGAGACCGAATTAGATTTTACCAAGGTACATTCAAGGAGGTTATAAAATATCTTAGATCGGCACATACATACCTACATACTTATTTATGTGATTTTTTGTGATGACTGCAACACCAGCGTTGTAAATATGAGCCCCACTTTTTCCTGCCATATTATCCTTCCGTGCTGATATACTTTGGTAAGACTCAATTTACCCGTAATGTGATTAACTCGCACACGTACACAAAAGCTGTTACTGTACATGCACACACACAATCGGGCAGTCTGACACATATATACATGTATATATCTCTGAAGGAATAGAGAGAAAGATGAGTGTATGTAAAAAGCATTGCGAATATATTTCATCTTTTTGCAAGAAGATTTCCCGGTCTCGAGTCACAGAGTCATTTGCCATTTATTTATTCAACACGGGAAAGAAAATTCGTGAGTTCTAAAAGTAATTAAGGGATTAGGAGTAAGTTAACTCAGACATTTACTCAGTTCACGAGAATTGAGTCTTTTCTGCTGTTATGTGTTTTGCGACCACATTTTATTTTTGCATTATTTTGTTTGTTCCATCTTAAAATTATTTTGTGGTTGAAATGACGTTGCTCTTGACTTTGGTATTGCTTTTTATGGTAACAATAATGATTGTTAATTGTATGTTATTGCTGCTCTTTTCACTATAGGCATTCAGTTCTTTGGAAGCTTGCTCTCTCAAAATGCTAATGCCTCCAGGAGGCGGAGGAAGAAGGGGCATCCTCGCATGGAAATAAATGATAAAGACATAGTTCCCATTTGGTGATTTGAACCGCTGACCTTTGATTTGCTAGGATGTTACTGTATCCACTTAGGCACAGGAGGAATGACGAGGGTGCAGGTAGATATGGCTACTAACTGCTGGTGAGGCGGGAGTGGGCAAAACCATAGATCTGGGTACAGTAGATCCGGTAAGGTGGCAAAGTATATGTAGTAGCATTTATGATTCCATTTCTTTCGTTTCATCTGTGGCAGAGTGGATATAGTGGTGGCCTGGATCGCAGGTTAGCGATTCAAATCCCAAAAGAGGATAATAATAATAATAATAATAATAATAATAATAATAATAATAATAATAATAATAATAACAACTGTTATTGTACCCCTTAAGGGTTTTTACAATTGTTATTCAGTTTCCAGTCAATTCTTTTAATAAGCTTCCCACAATGGAGGAAGAGTTGATTACGCAATCACTTGTGTCCATTTTCTTGTTGGTGTGGAAACTCTTCTCTTATATTCATGAACGCTCGGCCTGTGTATGCAAATTGAGGCGGAAGGAGAAAAGTCCAGGACCTTTCGCGTCACTTTTCATCACTTTGTGCCAGATTTTTACTTTTTACGTAATTTACTTTTTTGGTGAGAGCGGGCTGCAAAGTAGCTTCCTACTTTATTTAGTATACGTTTAAAGTTTTTAGATAATGGTTTCTTGAGCTCTGGCGTGAAAGCCAGCCCCTTTTTACTTTTCCCTCTTTCTCTAAGATTCCGCTTTAAGTGAAGCCCCCTTTTAGTTGCTGCTTTAACAGAAAGAATATACTTTTGAACTTCTGTTATTGTCTTCTCTCGGAAAAAGGGTTAGAACAGTGTCACACTAGCCATGAGACTTCGAAAGAAGCAGCAAATATTTTGATTTTTCTGTATAATTGACGCCGCAATTGAAAGTGCTCGTGTGATATCACTTCGGTGGAGCGAAGTGACTACAGTTCTCCACCAGTTTAGAAAAAAATATTTGTTACTTTTGCAACGTTTGTCGGCAAGAGACAAAAGATGGCAGTGTGACCCCGCTCTTACACTTAATTACAAGGAAGTAAGAACTTGGATAGCTGATTACTGACCCTTAGCAAGTGGCCTTGTCTGTTTTATTATCTTCGGGTTATCATGATGTGTGTAATATTGTAGTCACGGGTAGAAAGAAATATTTTAATTGGTATCACGAAATAAAAAGAAAAATGCGCCGAAGAAACTTCGGCGCAGTAAAGTTTTCTGTATAGCTTATAATCAAGGCCACCGAAAATAGATCTGTCTTTCGGTGGTCTCAGTATAATGCTGTATGAGCCGCGGCCCACGAAACTTTCACCACGGCGGGGTGGTGCCTGCCCTATATCGTTGCCAGACGCACGATTATGGCTAACTTTAACCTTAAATAAAATAAAAACTACTGAGGCTAAAGGCTGCGATTTGGTATGTTTGATGACGGGGGGGTAGATGATCAACGTATCAATTTGCAGCCGTCTAGCCTCAGTAGTTTTTAATATCTGAGGGCGGACAGAAAAAGTGCTGACAGAAAAAGTGCGGACGGACATACAAAGCCGGCACAATAGTTTTGTTTTACAGAAAACTAAAAATGAAAGATGTCTGCCTCATCTGCATGTGATGTGAATATTAGCAAAACAACTCGCTTGTTACGTTATTATGATAATTATCGTTGCCCAGGTTGCTGTATCCTTCCTTTAAACTCAGTATCTGGGTAGTGTTTGTTGCTTCTTTTTTCTTTTAAACACCATTTACAAATTTCATGTTAGGGTGCATTTTCTAATTTGCATTTATGTGAGAACTGTATGTTTCCTTATACAGATAAGTACGTTCTTGATATAAATGCTTCTAGATGTAGCTTATATCTGATAAGTCATTCCTTGGCTCTCCGTTTTAAAGTGGCAATCTCTGGTGACCGTAGCTGGTTTTCTTTGTCCTCCAATACTAGACGGAAGTCCTCCTCGGATGTGTTTTGGGACCAGTAATTTCACCCGTGTTGCCTTTCCTTTAGGGTCCGAGGAGAAAGAATTTTTATGGGCTATAACTCGTTGAATGACAAATCACGAGCGTATGGCGAATGTTTAATTAATAATTGTCAAGTAACAAACGTCAACTTTATTTCTTTATTTCAGTTAGTCAAAACTTATGCTGATTTTTCCTATAGCATCGTTGCTGGGAACGAGTATCTTTTTATAGTGGGTCATTAAAACGTTAATGACCCTCTATAAGCCATGAGAGGGGTGGGTTAACATTGTTATGAAAAGTAAATCCCCTAGTTCAAGTATACTCAACAACTTAGGTTTTCTTAGGAATCATCAGCGATAGCAAATATGGGAAATATTAACTGGCTTATGTAAATGTGTTTTTATTCTCCTTTTACCTGAAAATAACGACGTTTTAGGTGTTCCTTATAACAGTGTTTAATTTAAGCATATATATATATATACAGTATATATATATATATATATATATATATATATATATATATATATATATATATATATATATATACATATACATATAATTTATTTAAGAGTGTGGAGCCAGAAGGTTTCTCAGCAGTTCTTCATGGATGCGGTTGCTAATCAGATGCCTTCCTTCTTGACCCCATTGGCAGCTGGGGGTACGTGGGAAGTGAGGCAGGAGCGATCCCAGAACTTATTAGGTTGATTGCATCCTCCACAAGTGGGCTGTGGGGACGCCACAACCCCTACGCCTCTTGACCTAAAGACATCAGAAGTCATTTGTCATTCATTTATTCAGACCTTAAAACAAAACTCTTGAGTTCTAAAAGCAATTAAGGGATCAGCGTTGACTTACCGTGGACATTTACTTAAGTCACAAGAGTGGCCTTGCCTGCAGTTATGTTTTTCGTATAAATTTTTTTTTCTATATTTTATCATGAAACGCGGTTGTTGTTGCCTGTTGAATTTGGTGTGCAGTATATGTATTATGATACGATGGCTTTTAATTTTGGTATTGCACCTGCTACTATAACAAATAGCAATAGTTTTACATCCCCTCCTCATGTTCCTGTGTGCTTAGCTTATCAGCAAGTAACGTCTCAAGAATGATTAGGTATATACCTATACCTATCTATTAGCGTATTTATCTTGAAAGTTTAGCGTAAGTGAAAGGATGGATTAGAGATGATCCGGTTTTACGGAAAGAATGGCGTATTATAGCTGATATAAATATACTTCAGTTAGGAAGCATTAGTAGTAAGGAGGTGAGGAAGACATAGAGATGGCTTCAAAGAAAGGTGAAAGAGGAAGGAATGTACTCAACTGAATTATTTGGTGTGTGTATTGTAGGTGTCTGGAACAGTTCATGTTTCGAAAGTATTCTGCAGTGGGTTCATCCGCGATTCAGTAGTTAGTGCGCCAATGTGTGTGTGTGTGTGTGTGTTGGAGAGAGAGAGAGAGAGAGAGAGAGAGAGGGTGGGGGGGAGAGAGATGGATGTCGGGCCATCATCCAACCTTGTTGAATTGGAAGAGAACAAAGCTCACCGCCCTGAAATATGAAAAATATTTATCCAAAAAAGAGGAGTTATATAAAGCAAGTAGTTTTCATTAAGGAAGAGGGTTGATCGCTTCCTTACGACCTTCCATGCTGTCTCGGCAGCTTTACACACTCTGTCCCTTTTTCCTCAAATTGCTTCTTGTACTCTTGCAGACTGAAGACCTTGCTACGTGTGGTTTAGCCTTTATCTAAAAATTTCTAAGTTTTTTGTCATCATTGTACTTTTCAAGAATTTTTCTGTCATATCTCTTTTTCCGATACCTAATACCAAATATTTATTTTCCATTTTCCCTATTTAATATGTGTTCTCGGCGCTTTACCTTTAAAGGTTCCCCTCGAGTCCTCCGGAACACTACTATACAAATACCATGGCACTCTCCTTCCTTAGAATATCATCTCCCCTAACCTCCCCTCCCCTCCCCCTTCCCCACCGACATCTAGTTCCTCATTGGATGGGTCGATATCTTACTCGTCTAGCACTCTCGTAGGCCCGCGTTCGATTCTCCAGCCGGCCAATGAAGAATTAAAGGAATTTATTTCTGGTGATAGAAATTCATTTCTCGGAATAATGTGGTTCGGATTCCACAGTAGGCTGTAGGTCCCGTTGCTAGGTAACCAGTTGGTTCTTAGCCACGTAAAACAAGTCTAATCCTTCGGGCCATCCCTAGGAGAGCTGTTAATCAGCTCAGTGGTCTGGTTAAACCAAGGTATACTTAACTTTTCCCCACCGACATAAACATTACCTCACCCGAGTTCGAGTCTCCGACCGGCTAATGAAGAATTAGAGGAATTTATTTCTGGTGATAGAAATTCATTTCTCGGTATAATGTGGTTCGGATTCCACAGTAAGCTGTAGGTCCCGTTGCTAGGTAACCAATTGGTTCTTAGCCACGTAAAATACGTCTAATCCTTCGGGCCAGCCTTAGGAGAGCTGTTAATCAGCTCAGTGGTCTGGTAAAACTAATATAAACTTAACTTTTTTCCTCATCGTCTTTCCCCTACTTCTCTTTCACCTACTCTTCCACATGTCCATGGCCCCTAAATACTCGTATACTTCACGAAATTTTCTTTTAGACTGCGCATGCCCTACCAGTG
>NC_089745.1:36930489-36985489 GCF_040412425.1 Macrobrachium rosenbergii
ATGTGCGTAGCTAAGATTAAATTCGGCGGTGCAAATATGTCACAGGCCTAGAAAATGGATGGGACTTAGAAAAAATTATTGAAAATAAGTTCTAGTATAAAAACATCGATGAGAAAGTTTTATTTAATGATCTTAACAGAATCTAGTACTCTTTGTACTCTAAAAGCAACCATAATTATCAACAAATAATATTAGCACAGAGGCTATTTTTGCCCATTTTGCCGCTAACTTCCATAAAATTTACAAAAATTCCAATAACTGGAAACAAAATGTCAGTATGAAAGAGACATGTAAGAACACATATAAGTATCGGTCAGTGTCTGCGATATTAGTTTAAGGTATTTCAGACCATTTAATATCATAGATATGAATGGTGTTGAATGATAGGCATATTCTTTGGAAAACTGTGGAGCAATTAGACGAAGGAAGAACACCAACTTATTGACAGAGGTGTGTGAAATTGCATACCATTATTATTCTTTCACTTGTCTGCGTACCCATTATTGTTTTCATTTCAAGTTGATGTCTGTTTTCAGGCTTTTTCATATCAGGGTTTTTTTTTTTTTTTATATCAGGGATATAACAGGATGAAGAACTTTCACGGGGAATATTATGCCAAACAGATTTTTTTTATTGTTCGAATTCCCACTATTCCATTAAGGAATTGCATACAGTATGTATGTATATATATGTGTATATATATATATATATATATCCATACATATGTATATATATATATTGTATATATATATACATGTATATATGATTTGATTACAATTAATTGATATTTCAAGACATGAATGAAAACTGTAAAAAGATAATGAAGCCTAATTTCAGATTTTTCCTCTTTTCAGGTTTGTTTGACTTTTTATAGCTGCTTTTTGGAGCCTTCGGTTTTCTTGAGATTCGTGATAAGGTAAGATATGATTTTTTTCAGTTTACCGCCTTGTTTTAATTACTGATATGCTATTTTGCCGGAATAGTGATAATTATTTTTATTTTAGAAGCTACCAAAAGAAAGCTCGATATGCCAACAAATGAGCAAGTACCCCTTAACGAATCTTTTTTCCTTACTTCATTATCTCTTCTTTCCCTCCTGGCTGCCAGCTTTTCTTTCTCAGGTTAGAAAATAGTTGTTACTACTCTTTCTGAAAACAGTTTTTATCGGAAAATAATCATCCAGAATATTTCAATTTTCCAGTTGGAAAGCAAGAAAATAGTATTCTTTTGTATTATTCAAGCCGTCTGGCTAGTACAGTAGGTATCGTGTTGACCTCGTATTCTCGGGGACCAGAGTTCACTCCCGTCAAGGAGCGGATAGTGAGAATGCCAACTAGATGGTTACTGCCATGAGTGACGCCCAGGATTTTGGGGGCTGGGGGTGTTACCCAGCTGACTTCGCCCGAGAGGCAACAGCCTGTGGGAGGGCTAAAACCAATAACTTTAACTGTTGATAAAGTGATTTAAAGTTTTTTCTTCTTTATGAGGTTATGGTATATACATGGTATATACCATGAACATCTAACGTATTCTCTGTGATAACGTTTATATTAAGAAAATTGAGAACTTTTTTTGTCCCCTTTGTCTAATTTGTGTTCTTGTTTTATGTAATTTTTCTCTTATTATCCCCTTTTACATCTTTTTGCAATGCATCCTGCAAAAGGAGCTGGCAAGAATAGTGAGTCGCCTGGATGTAAGAAAGACCTTTTGCTTTATTTCTGGTACGAGTTGTGATTGATACTGGAATTCCTTTTAGCTAAGCATTTGCCCCGTTCTCATTCTGCCTGTTTTCAGTGATGGAAACCTGATTACTTCGTTTTGTTTACATGTTTATTTTTGTTTCTTTATGCATGGAAGATATTTCCTCATTCGTGGTTTTATAAACCTTTTATGGATGAATTAGCGATGCTGCATTCATTAGTTTTTTTATTTTTATTTTTAGAAAAAATTCTCATCTTACTTATGGGCGTTCTTGTTTGCTTTTTGTTATTATGATAAATAAGTAATAAGATTATGGGAAAAAATGCTTTTGGAGACGGTCCAGTAAACCCTGATTTTAGAATTAATTTCTTCTCTCTTTCAAGTTGTAATAAATTACTGGTCTGCGAATGTCGACTTTAAAAAGGAGCAAAACTGAGAAAACTTTATCGTGTCTTTTGCCATTAAAATGGCACTTTGAAAAAGCTCAATTTAGCCAAAGTTATCGGTATCTTATATATTATAATTGTGTAGGAATTTCTGTTTTATAGGGATAACCAATGCTATAGCGAGAAGTAAAGGGATTAATATGGTTCCTATAAGTTGTTTACATTTTCACGTAATTGATTAAGATAACAAAGTAAATATGTGTGCACAGGTAGGTGGTAAAAGGAAACTCTTCCTATACCTCTCAAAGGTTTTATCTGTTCTTTGAATTTACATGAAATTCAAGTGAGCGAATTAGGCGTATTCTGTCGGACATAGTTTTGTTTACATAATATCTTACAGCACACTATACAAAATTTTCTCGTATATTCATGTAAGGCCCACTTCAGTTAACCAGGACTGGTTATTTATTCAGAGGTGTCATAAATAATAAGATATATATCTAAGCTCAACTTTTGATGAGGCTGAAAAACTGCTGTATGTATGAATGATGGCACTGAAGTGCTTTGTGCAATAACTGTTGGTTGGGTTTAATCCTGTCGATTTCTGTCGGTGACTGAGGTACTAAGGTTTAGAGCTGAGGAAGTTCCTCGTTGGGAGAGTGGGTTCCGTTCTCAGCTAGCACTCTGCTGACCCCAGCACACGTCTTTGAAGGTTCAATATGCCAAATAAAGCGCCTTTACTGAGTGTGCAAAAGATTCTGTTTGCTAGTTCCATGTCACCAGTTCACCCAGATATAAAAGGGTACCAGCGTCAGCTGTGGTCAAGAAAGAGAGCGTGGATTTGCTAAGCTCATTTCTAGAGACTTGCTGAGAAAATGGAGGGCTGTGCCCTTTAGACACTGGATGTCTTCAGATATGACACATGGATATAAGGCTAACCAATTAATCCCAATTTATGTATATATATATGTATATATATATATATATATATGTATATAAGAGTATGTATATACATAATTATATATATATATATATATATATATATATATATATATATATATATATATATATATATATGTATGTATGTATGTATGTATTCCATACAAAGAAAATGAAATACATAAATTTTTGAAAAATGCCCAACAGTTTCGTCCGACAATAGACCTCTTCTTGGAGCGTTTAATAAGATTACTATTGAAATATATATATATATATATATATATATATATATATATATATATATATATATATATATATATATATATATATATATATAAATATGTATATATACATTCATAATGACATACATACATACATACATACATACATACATACATACATACATACATACATACATACATAAGTGTATATGTTCGTGCGTGTTTGTGTATGCTTGGTTGTATTTGTACTTTTCTGAAAGCAAGAGAGAATGAAAATCAAAAAAAGAGTAAAACGAATGAAGGTTTTGATTCTTAATGTGTTTGCATAAAAGTTCGTGTTGTAAATCGTGCCATTGTGACACAAAATGGCACAATTAGAATACAGTGAAGTTAATTAGAGGAGATAAAAATATGAACAAGCTGCATGCATCCTCAGCAAAAGTTGTAAATGAGGCTGATTGTCTATTACCGAAAATTAAAAGGCCTTTCTCGCTTCCAGACGAAGTGTCCAACTTTGTCGCTAAGGAAATAGTATATAATTATAAAAACCTCATAACTAGAAATAACTCTGAAACTTCTTTTTTATCAGTTGGCCGTGAAGGCTTACGAGTTTTTGTTAACCATTGTTTCGTAGCAGACGGCATTAACTCTTTGTAATTTGTTAGTGCTTGCATGCGTGCATGTTGATGTATTGGTATTTCCGTGACTACTCTTGTGTACTTATATCTCCTATTAAAAGTAACAACGCCTGTAATATTGATTTTTTAATGATTAATCATGCATTGCCAGTTATGTTCTTGAACAAATGCCCACATTACCCCTTATATCCTTTTTCTTTCCACGACATATTCCTTTAGAGTAAATTCATTAAGAAATAATGTGTGAGTCTCTTCAATAAATGATGGACTTTCCCCTTCAATAAATGATGGACTTTCCCCCATATTTCACTGCAGTTATGTATTTGTTCGAGTTCGTATATGCTAATGGTTGTATTGTTGATAAGACATGAGTGTAAGGGTTTCGATATTTGCGCCTAGTGAAATCCAATGAAGCTTAAAGTTCCAAAAGGTGTAATGTGAGTCATAAGATATTAATTATAAAACTAGAGTACTCACTGAGTCTTTAATATATCATATGTGAACATTCAAAGTTGCATTGTTTAATATTGTTTTAGGAAACATATGCGGAAATGGAAGAAACGTCTTTTCCATGAAGAATCTTCATTGATGTATCAAGTGATTTATACGGAACAGTGCTCGAAATCTTCAGTGACGTAATAACTGTTTCTTACAAGAGGATAAAATAGCGATGTTTAGCTCATTAAAATTGGAGTATGTTACTGAATTAGGTAATAATTTAATCTAGTTAATAATTAATCACCTACCTCTTCAGTCTTTAGGGAATCGCTGTAGTGCCTAGGAAAAACGCCACGCGAGATCACCATTGTTTGGTGTTGGTCGGGACACAAGGCCCCGTGTGACCAATCAGGTCCAACTTTGCGCTTGAGCAGCCAATAGAGTAATTAGAAGGGATTTCATCTCGTCAGCTCGACGGTAACTGGAGTAAGATACCCGTCTCCCTTCCTGCAACGTCTCCGGAATTTATGTAGTCACGGATTCACTTATGCTCCAACATTTTCTAATTACTGTCAGTGAAGGAGAATTAGCAGAATGCCAACTAAGATGATCGACTCCTGTGATCGTTCCAATGGCTTGGAATTCCCGGTAGATGCCAGGCCTCACTAAATTACCGTGAATTACTACGGCCATTCCCCCACGATTGGTGAGGTCCAAGACCTGATCAAACATCAGACTCTAATTTATGGGGATTGGGGGCTCTTGCATGTGGTCTCCGGAGGTCATGAGCCTTGGGTTTGAAAAAGTTTCAAGATTACTTCCCCCTTTTCATGGTTTAATTTGTCTAATTTGTGACATTTTGTAGATGGGAATTAATTTACTTTTTTCTAGTTCATCCAGTATAGAAATCAATGCTTTTAAAATATAATAATAATAAAAAACTTTCAGAGGCGTATTCATAGTTGAGTTACTAGGCTCTAGGCTTTTAGGTGAAGATGGCGTAAAATTATATTTTGTTTGTCGAGTTAGAAATTTAATTATATAATTTGAAACTTAACTATGGATTCAGCAACGTATTTTGAAATTTGAAGAACGATGCAATAGTGAAATTAGGTCTTTTTGGATATACAACGGCTGCAATGATAAGGAAGTTTGTTCTTAATATGACCCAGAAATGATTTGTCAGTGTTTCAGGTTATCTCTATTAGAACTGACAGCTGAAAATAAATTTTTGATTGATCATCCGATAAGGAGGTATTATTATTCAAATTCCATTTTGTTTGTATTTTTGCCTTTGTGTATGCCATTCAAAAAGCTCTACCGAACTGCATAATTTTTGTTTCAAAAATTTATATATTATATATATATATATATATATATATATATATATATATATATATATATATATATATATATATATATATATATATATATATATATATATTTATTGTGTGTGTGTGTTATAATATTCTTTATTAGATGTCCTGTACTGGGACTGGAGGTTGGCGCTAAAGTGTGTTTTTTTTTTTTTTTTTACAGTTCCGTCTTACTAGGCTGTTAATAAATTTTGTAACTAAAGTGTAATCTTTAGCAGTTATGTCTGGTAACCTACTGGATATAAATTTTCAGGGCAAAACATATCCAAAGAACTATGAGCAAGCGGGTATTTATTTGAACATCATTATCCACTAATTTTCCTCTTTGTGAGATTGACAGCTAGACAAATCGACTTCCTGTTTACCCTGACAAAAGGCTGCTGAAAACCCATTCTGTAATAAGAAATCTGATCTGATTACGTAGGTCAAACAATTAAAAATAAAAGTAGAGGGGAAAGTGTTGGGGAAAGGGCACTATTTGCCGATGATCCTGGCTTATACAAACACTTCATCGCGCCTTTGGATATGACGATACTAGGTCAACAAATCACCGTCTCCTCTTGCTGCCCGGGATTTAGTCTGCTTTTCTTATTCTCGTTTTTTGTTGGGGTCCAATTTTGCCTTTATTACACAGGAAAGAAGAAAGGGAGAGGAAGGAGAGTGAGTTATTAATACATTAATCGTAAGGTAATTGTACGCGGTGCGGAGATATCCACACAGAATATGTGGGATTGTCATTTTGTATTTCTTTACCTTTCATAGCAGTGCTAGGTCATCTCAAGATGTAGTGAAAGGAGGAAAAGTAGTGAAGTATTTAGGGAAAATTAAATTGTTGCATGAGCCCTTAAGAAATTAAATGATTTCAGGTGACATTTTATGAACAAGTAGGTACTAGAGTGGCAGTTATTTTGGTAATAAGCACTTGGACATACTACAGAATGTGGACACTCACATACCATATTACAGGTGAGATGACAGGGATAACAATAAACTTTTTACAAGACACCAAAGGGTTGCAATTATAACTTGGAACATTAAGGCAATCTGCGTGGAGATTCAGTGATAGAATTCCAAAAAGTGCTGTTGTTGGTGATACATCAGAGTGGAGTAAATGAAATTCGCCGTCCGTGGAAATTATGAAAAGACAGTGAGTAAAATATAGTCTTCCACCGTGCAGTAACAGCAACGTATACTCGATGTTAGGACCCTGGACATAAAGGATTATGGCATCATTAGGATGCCCCGTCAGCATTCTGAAGTGCTGGGACAGAAGATTATTGCCACGCACGTAACTGGGAGGGTAATATCGCAAAGGCTCAATTGCTCTTTGGATTAAGGTGGCGTGCCTGCATGGTTGACGGTTTGATAATATATATTTCTAGTGTTAGAACGACCACTTTTTTTTTTTTTTTTTTTTTTTTTAATTACGATGTCTGTAGTACTTGAGTGAGTGTTAGTTTCCCTATTCAGTCATTTTCACTTGCTTTCTGTTAATTGAGCGGAGTTTTAATAAGTTATATCTAGTGTTTGAGTAGTTATTTTGACTTGCTTTTTGTTAATTGAGCGCAGTTTTAATAAGGTATATTTGGTGTTTGAGCTACTGCTATATCCCTTTTTCAGTTATTTGCATTTGATTTCTATTTGTGAACTACTGCAATAATGAATGAATGAGCCGGAAGGAACTTTAGCATTTTCTTTGTTTTTCTTGCGAAAGTAATATGTAGGAAATTTAATAGACGTCTAATTTAAATTGATATTGATTGTGTTAGCCTCCCATACCTTCTGAAGGATTTAATGCTGGTGACAAAGATAAACCTGCAACCTTAAAAAGAGTTGAAGTTTTGCAAAATTACAAAAAATTCGTCATTTATTACGCCACTTAATTACATTGCATAAGAGTATACAGATTACTACAAAACATGTTATATGGAGTCAACCTGGCCAAAGCTGTGGTTATAAGTAACCTCTCTCAGTAAATCTGAAGCTTAAGGGGTGAGAAGTATAAATATTATACGTCGGAAAGGCGTTGCTGATGTAAGATGATACAGTTACGGAACTTTAAACACGACAACCACTGGCATAAAAGGATACGAGAAAAACAGGAAATTAGAACGAGATTAAACCGGAGTCTCTCTCTCTCTCTCTCTCTCTCTCTCTCTCTCTCTCTCTCTCTCTCTCTCTCTCTCTCTCTCTCTCTCTCTCTCTATGGAATCATGGAATCACGAAGCAGCTCTCGGCTTCGGAGAACATTACAGCGGATGAAGTCATTACTGGGCATTATGGCGACATGGCCAGTTGATGAAAATTGCTATCATTGCATTACAGTTTCCGTAGAAAGAACATTGCTGTTGGATTCTTCTAGTCTCTACTGCGGTCGTTCTAGTTAATCGCTTTTAGGAATCGCTTTACTCGTCAGATGCTTACATGGTTATCCAGTTTTCCTCTTCTGTCCAATAAATTTGCTCAGGATTTATGAAATGGTGGCATTTAATGGCTAAGTAGTTTGCAAGTTCATTTCCTGAAATTCAGCAATTTCACGCTAATGCTCAGGTGGTGTTCTGGTAATTGGCTGTTCCATGCTTTCAGATTGACACGTGAGGTCTATATAAAGATTTTTTTTACGTTTTCTGTTGCAGTGTTTTTTTTTATCCTTTTTTCACTCTCCCTTTTGAATATAAAATTAAAAGAGGAAAATTACAGGAAAATAGTATATTTGGAATTTTGTGATGTATTAAGCGATATCTCTTCTGCGTTAGTGGGACTCTTGATAGATGCAATGACTCCCTGTATCTGGCGGACATAACCATACAAAAATTAGCATGGAAGATAAACTGTTCGTTTGATATCAAGGTATGTCATAAGATGCCAGTCACAGGATATCTGTGCGAATCAGTGGAACAGAATTTCGTGTGGTGGAACGGATCTCTCATTTGAATAAAATAAAATGCTTTATAGCCGCTCATTATGGGTTTAGGTAACCGATTAAATCTTGTCATTGAGACGTTGATGGAATATACAATATGACCTCATCAGTGCGATCCTTGTCTTAATCTTAAACATGAGAGTTGAAATGCCTTCACTGCTTGCAAAACAGATATGATTTATAAACCATAGTATAAGTCAACGAGGCATGTACGAGGGGGGTATAACATTTGGTTTGTACCCAAGATTTATAATGCTGCTTGGTCGATCTTGGTAAAATGGATCTGTTTTAGACTTGTGGAACACGGTAAAATTCCTAACTTTAAAAGTATGGTGATATACCTTTTGAATTCTCTCTCTCTCTCTCTCTCTCTCTCTCTCTCTCTCTCTCTCTCTCTCTCTCTCTCTCTCTCTCTCACACACACACACACACTTGCGAGCACACGCATATATTACCATATGTGTTTTTACCTATTAATCTGATGAAATTTATTTTTCCCCTACAGAACACTCGAGAAATTTAGCATTATTCTTTTGCCTTTCTCAACGGCTTATTTCATAATTCGTTCTGGGAGATGTCTTACTGACGGATGCCCTTTCTGACTCCAACCCTCCCTTTTTATCCACGCCTGGGAAACAAGAGAAGAAGAAGAATAATGCTAAATTCTCGAGTTCCCACAAAGAAATAAAATTTACCAAGTAATGAAAATAAAAAGCACCAGAAAGGGGTGGGAGGGAAGAGGGATTTCAAAACGTCTAGCATCATACTTTCAAGGTTAACGATTTTGTCCTATTCCACATTTCTAAAATGCTTTTTACAAATGCTGACAAAGCAACATATACTGTATATCTTGGGTAAAAACCTCCTTTGTAC
This sequence comes from Macrobrachium rosenbergii, assembly GCF_040412425.1. Lineage (NCBI taxonomy): Eukaryota > Metazoa > Arthropoda > Malacostraca > Decapoda > Palaemonidae > Macrobrachium > Macrobrachium rosenbergii. The sequence continues at coordinate 36,939,985 of NC_089745.1, forward strand.
ATTCCTCAGTGACTAATAGTATGATTTACTAATTAGGCTATGCCTGTTTTGAAATCAGCATTACTTTAATTATTTGACACTCATGACATTCATGGAACATGTCTTGATTGTAATAAAAACTTCAATTTCCAAGATGCGACTTTCAATTAAACAAAAGAAAATCATGTAGATTCATACCTGTCTCTATAATATAAAAGGAGATAGTCTTGAAAAGTCCTAAAGTCCCCCCCCTCTCTCTCTCTCTCTCTCTCTCTCTCTCTCTCTCTCTCTCTCTCTCTCTCTCTCTCTCTCTCTCTCTCTCATTTTTTCTTTTTTTCAAAACAAGGTGGTCTATATTAAAGGGACTCTGTGTCGTAACGTGAAAGGTCTAGTGTTATGTCTTGTTGCGAGAGTATGTGACTGCCTGACTGCCCATGTGGACGTCCAATATATTAGCTTGCGGTGCCTGAAATATAGGTCACCTGTGGATTCCGCTGTGGCTTAGAAATGTTTTTTTCTATTGCTTCAGAAACAACGTGCTGGCAGAAATCATTGTTCAGTATGTTTTATATTTGAATTTATCCAGAATTAAGTTGTCTTGAAATTATCAAGAGCGTTATCTGGTAGTTCATATCCGTGATTAATTAAAGTACTTAGCGAGAGAGAGAGAGAGAGAGAGAGAGAGAGAGAGAGAGAGAGAGAGAGAGAGAGAGAGAGAGAGAGAGAGAGAGAGAGAGAGAGAGAGAGACAGGGGGGCGAGGGGAATAACTGACTAATTTCTTAACCACTTAATGCCAAAGATTTCTAGAATGCAAGATTTCATTGCGGTGAAGACAACTTAGGACTAGATTTTTCGGCGGGTATAACAAATTTGAGGGTGAATACTTACATAAATTCATACGCATCTCGCATATTTCTTGTTTATTCACAAGTTACGTATGTACACACGATTTATAAAGAGTCACTGTTAATTGTTAACATGTAGTTTATAGCTGTCAGACAGATACGTAGATTTTTCCCTTGAAATCAGTCATTGAAAGTTTATGATGGACTTCTTTGTTCCTGTATGATACTTTTGTTTGTGGTGCTTCTCTCTCTCTCTCTCTCTCTCTCTCTCTCTCTCTCTCTCTCTCTCTCTCTCTCTCTCTCTTGCAAGTGCTATTTCGATCACTGTTCTGCTGAGCTGAGGGGACAATTCCTCTTGTTCTTGTAGCACTCAGGAGAATACCCCTCCTTACATTTACTCTCAGGAAATCGGTACTGCTCTTAGGCATTCACGGGTCAGTAACTGCTTCTCTACCCATTTGCTGTGAAGCTTTGGGATTCTGCGCGTGATTATACTTTTTCCGACTCGATTGATGATCTTTTTTTCCTATAAATGGCAGGAATAGCCATCTCTTTCTTTGTGGTTAAGCGTTATCCTTCTTCCTTATGTTCCCTTTTCTTGTTGTATTGGAGCCTGGGCTTGAAAATGACATTAGGCTTGGGATCGATGGTGCTATTATCAACTCATGCACTTGATACCACTGGAAAAAAAAGCTCGGGATTTTGTGGTTAACTCGGACTTTGCTTGGAGTTACTGACCTATTAATAATTCACATAGCTTCAGATATAATTTAGCAAGACTGACACTGGAGGTTTTGAAGACACCGACTTGACCAGACCTGACGGCTTCAAATAGAAGTTCAGGAACCTTTAGGTAATTGTTGGGCTTCCTCGCTGTATCCTTGGTTAACTTTTAACTTCAGGCAAGTGTTTTTTATTAATTCCTGTAAACTCATCATTCGTCATATGAAAATATTTACAGGATATCCATGTTTGATAGTTTGATCCTAAGACGATACAAATAGATACGCAGCCGTACTGAAAAGGTACTATATTTAAACCTCTTAGTACAGACTGGTTCTTTGAAAGAAATCTCCATGGATACTTTTTTTCATATTTAGATTTTGACTTATGAAATACATATTGTGTTTCTCCCGCATCTTAATAAACAACTTCCACTGCGTTTGTACGTATGCACACAAGCTCGGTATTGCAATACTTGCTTCTCCCCTTTATCCCTGATTTCAGAAGAGACATAGTTTGGGGCTTGCTTCTCGCTTGACCAGGGCTTATGTTACTGCCAAAGCAAGCTGGCAGGAAAGAGATATCATTTCCCCTTGCCTAGATGAGACGAAGAGATCTTATACGAGATATACGTCAAGCTAGAAATGCCTGCAGTCGAATGTGTTGATAGTTTAACAGACAGAAGTATTTTTTATCTTTCTCTATATCTGTTGTTTTTTTCCATCGCTCTACTCACCTCTCTACAGTTCTGAGTATAAGTCAAACTATCTTGGACCTCTGTTTTTGCAGTCGTAATTTCTCGTTCCTTAAAATGACATTCATTTTGTTCAGCATTTTTGCCATCGATCTAGCCTTGCATTGAGTATGAATATTCATTTTTTCACTGGTTTTCATCTTGTGAAGGAAACGCCTATTTGAAATCGTAATAACGATTCAATCGTTTGATTGATTTCGATAATGTTTTTAAAATTTTGGGAATAATGTGCATATTCTAGTTCAGGTGTGGTTGATAACTACTTTCTTTTGGCACTTTTAATTATTCCGACTTTCCATTTCTTGACAACCTTGGACCGCTGACATTTACAGTCTTGCCTCACACTACCAGTGATCATAATTACCAAGTTCTTGCCAAGCAGAGGGTGGGGGCTCGGGTAGGGGAGATGGGAGAATAAGGTACCCGGTGATTAGTTGAATGGAGTAGGTTGTAACTGGGGCTCAAAACACAACCTCATCCCGAAATAATTGCGGCAACCCGTCGGGTTAACGTCCTTTGAAGCCACACCTCTAAGCAGAAATGGCATATAGTTTTGTTTATATATATATATATATATATATATATATATATATATATATATATATATATATATATGACTATTTATCACATCACCGTGATTCATATACAATCAGAAAGCTACAAACGTCCTTTAATATCCAATTCACTCTACCTCGGAAGTAATATATTTTCATATATGTTACCGAAGGGGAATTTTTAGGTGATAATAAGTCCACCGTCCCGTGGGATCGAACCAGCGACGGACGGGGGAATCAGGACTTACAGTGACACACTAACCAGTCGGCCACAAGAGAGGTATAAATGAATACCATCTCCCATCAGCCCACCCGTCGAACTCAGGTGTTTTGCGTTTGGAGACGATATCCACCCACCTCAGCCATGTTGGCCGTGTAGTGCGTTTGTCGCACGTAGCCATATTATGACTATTTATCACATCACCGTGATTCATATACAATCAGAAAGCTACAAACGTCCTTTAATATCCAATTCACTCTACCTCGGAAGTAATATATTTTCATATATGTTACCGAAGGGGAATTTTTAGGTGATAATAAGTCCACCGTCCCGTGGGATCGAACCAGCGACGGACGGGGGAATCAGGACTTACAGTGACACACTAACCAGTCGGCCACAAGAGAGGTATAAATGAATACCATCTCCCATCAGCCCACCCGTCGAACTCAGGTGTTTTGCGTTTGGAGACGATATCCACCCACCTCAGCCATGTTGGCCGTGTAGTGCGTTTGTCGCACGTAGCCATATTATGACTATTTATCACATCACCGTGATTCATATACAATCAAAGCTACAAACGTCCTTTAATATCAATTCACTCTACCTCCAGTAGTAATATATTTTCATATATGTTACCGAAGAAATTTTAGAGTGATAATAAGTCCACCGTCCCGTGGGATCGAACCAGCGACGGACGGGGAATCAGGACCCTGAGTGACACACTAACCAGTCGGCCACAAAGAGGTATAAATGAATACCATCTCCCCATCAGCCCACCCGTCGAACTCAGGTGTTTTGCGTTTGGAGACGATATCCACCCACCTCAGCCATGTTGGCCGTGTAGTGCGTTTGTCGCACGTAGCCATATTATGACTATTTATCACATCACCGTGATTCATATACAATCGAAAGCTACAAACGTCCTTTAATATCCAATTCACTCTACCTCAGAGTAATATATTTTCATATATGTTACCGAGAGGAATTTTAGGTGATAATAAGTCCACCGTCCCGTGGGATCGAACCAGCGACGGACGGGGAATCAGACTTCAGTGACACACTAACCAGTCGGCCACAAGAGGTATAAATGAATACCATCTCCCATCAGCCCACCCGTCGAACTCAGGTGTTTGCGTTTTGGAGACGATATCCACCCACCTCAGCCATGTTGGCCGTGTAGTGCGTTTGTCGCACGTAGCCATATTATGACTATTTATCATCACCGTGATTCATATGCAATCAGAAAGCTACAAACGTCTTTATCAATTCACTCTGCCTCGGAAGTAATATATTTTCATATATGTTGCCGAAGGAAATTTTAGGTGATAATAAGTCCACCGTCGTGGGATCGAACCAGCGACGGACGGGGAATCAGGACTTACAGTGACACACTAAAAATTCCCTTCGGTAACATATATGAAAAAATATATTACTTCCGGAGGTAGAGTGAATTGATATTAAAGGACGTTTGTAGCTTTTGATTGTATATGAATCACGGTGATGTGATAAATAGTCATAATATGGCTACGTGCGACAAACGCACTACACGGCCAACATGGCTGAGGTGGGTGGATATCGTCTCCAAACGCAAAACACCTGAGTTCGACGGGTGGGCTGATGGGAGATGGTATTCATTTATACCTCTTGTGGCCGACTGGTTAGTGTGTCACTCAAGTCCTGATTCCCGTCCGTCGCTGGTTGATCCCACGGGACGGTGGACTTATTATCACCTAAAATTCCCCTTCGGTAACATATATGAAAATATATTACTCTGAGGTAGAGTGAATTGGATATTAAAGGACGTTTGTAGCTTTCTGATTGTATATGAATCACGGTGATGTGATAAATAGTCATATTATGGCTACGTGCGACAAACGCACTACACGGCCAACATGGCTGAGGTGGTGGATATCGTCTCCAAACGCAAAACACCTGAGTTCGACGGGGGCTGATGGGAGATGGTATTCATTTATACCTCTTGTGGCCGACTGGTTAGTGTGTCACTCAAAGTCCTGATTCCCCGTCCGTCGCTGGTCTGATCCCACGGGACGGTGGACTTATTATCACCTAAAAATTCCCTTCGGTAACATATATGAAAATATATTACTTCTGAGGTAGAGTGAATTGATATTAAAGGACGTTTGTAGCTTTGATTATATATATATATATATATATATATATATATATATATATATATATATATATAGAGAGAGAGAGAGAGAGAGAGAGAGAGAGAGAGAGAGAGAGAGAGAGAGAGCTCATGTTTAGAATTTAAAAGATTTAATTTTAGTTAATCTCTCTCTCTCTCTCTCTCTCTCTCTCTCTCTCTCTCTCTCTCTCTCTCTCTCTCTCTCTCTGACACAGGTATTTTGCAAGTAGCTATCAATAGGTGGCTGACGTCATGCCATCTCCTGCTTATCGATCTACAACACCTGTGAGGTTTCCTCATCTCATATTGATTATTTTTAGATTGTGGATTCTTGTCACTTGAGCATCTTCCCGCTGGATCCTCCAACTTTATGATTCATGGTTAAGCAATTGTTTTTTCACTATTCGAGAAAAAGTTAGCCCCTTTTTTAAGATTAATGAATGGATTTCCCTTAGAGGGGATGGCTCCAGGGAAAAATGAGACAAGAGCCACTGCCACATTTAGCATTTAAGGGCTTTTTCAAGTTCATAGTCCAATTCTATTTTCATTACACTCTGTAATTTTTTTATATTAAAACCATTCCATTCCATCGCTTCTAGTATTTCTTCGTTCTCCTTTTCATTCTTCCTCCGATCATTTTTGAGTTGTCAAGCATTTTGAAGGGAGGAATTTTAGGTTTTCGAAAGTTCTCCTTGAATGTCAGATGTAAAATGAACCACTTTCTGCAATAGATCTCTCGTCTCCACGGAGACTGTATAGTTTTTCCTATTTTCCTTAGTGTTCCCTGCCAAGATTAGCTGAGATGACCTCTTGAATTTTATCGCTGACTTTTACATGAAAATTGAGTTTAATTATTTATGGTTTTACTTTAAGATGGTTTAGATTTTATTTACTGCGCAAATTTTACTGCTGGGAATTTCAAGGCAGTTTTTCTTAATACAAAAATTCCCTGCAACACATCTTGAGCTAAGGAATGATTTTTTTTTTTAAGTGTCAAAGATGAATAGATGCTTTAACGCAAATTAAGGAGTAATTCATTCAGATGAATAAAGTGGCATCATTTAGTTGCTGGTAGATCAGATTAACGTTGTCTTACATCTCAGATATTCTGTAACTGATTTAAAATTGTTTTTCTCTTCATTTGCTTATGAATTTTCATTAAGCGTAGAACATGAGATGAGTTCATAATTAAATTTCTTGCGGGTATTTCGTATACACCACTTCAGTGTTTACTATTTATTATTTAATAATATAGCCCTCAACAGTCCCAGTAGTAAGCAGGAAGTCTAAAGATATTAAGAGTATTTTTTCTTCTGCTTCCAATTCATTTCCAGTCTATCGCAGCCTGCTATGCACATGCGAGCATTCTGCCATCTATTCCAGTTTGGGAACTGCTGGTCTTGACGTAAAGTGCTAGGTACACAGCCGCTGCGATGATTTTTAGTGTGGTAAGGCAAGGCATTATTCTCTCTCTCTCTCTCTCGTTCAATATAAAACCTGCACTCTCTCCTTCCCTTTCTTGCTCTCTGTACTCTTCATTGATACAACTTCTTGCCCCACACTGTGTTTTTCATACACAGACACATTTACTAAGGAATTTCCTACAACCGTTCTCACTGTTGATCTCTCATTTTCATGTAGAAGCAGCTACTTGCCCACCGTCACCCTCTCTCTCTCTCTCTCTCTCTCTCTCTCTCAGGTGTTTAATGAAAAACTTAGAACCCTTCGAAACTCTCTCTCTCTCTCTCTCTCTCTCTCTCTCTCTCTCTCTCTCTCTCTCTCTCTCTCTCTCTCTCAGTAATAGGAAACCCGTGTACCACCACGGGAAAGACGGAACCATAGGCCAAGCGACGACAGCATCGGCCATTCGACCGAGAAATTGATTCCCACATGAGAACTCGCAGAATATCCTTGCAGCGTCGGGCAACATGTTTGGGCCGGCTTTCTCGACGGCGTCGCATGTTTAGGATAAGCTTCAGGGTACCTGTGGCACGAATGCAGGAAGAAGTTTGCCGCCTCGGAGCCCAGGATTTGACTTACTTCCTCCAGGATTGCAGTCTTATGTATCCTGTCTTATGCTTTAAAGCAGTATGCGGTCCGGTACAGGGGCGGTAGTAGAATCCCTTGAGTATCAGGGCAACAACTTTCCTTAAGAAGTTTGTGGGAAATTGTATTTTCTTTCCTTGACTTCTTCCGTTGTGAGGTGGAACTCTTGCGGAATAGACTTGATTAGGAAACTGGGAAATAGAATATATAAATGATATGCTATCATGAAAAACAACAGCAATAGCATTGAGGTCCACATCCATAATCGTTTGATTAGAGAGGAATGTTAAATGAATTTTCCTCATAATTCATGGGAATGAATATCATTTGCTTACATCAGTTTTATTTAAGGAGAAGCCATATTTCACTTAACCTTTTTTTTTATTTTAGCGTTAGACAGCTAGTGCTGCTATTTGTGAAAGGTTTGCTTACTATTTACGGGATACTGTAATAAATGAAGAAATTTAATTCTAATTTTGAAATGAGCTACACCGCATGGAGATAGCTCACAGTTGATTCATCGGAAATCGGTTGAAAATTTAGGCTGACTATCTTTAATTCAATTGTCACTTCATCAAACAAATACATGTACTCATTTTGTAAACTGTAATACGAGAATCAAGTGGGTCTCCCACCCGTCTCTATTCTCTTCTGTAAAGACATCAAAGGCCTTTGTTTTCTTGAAGGAAGGAAGCGCTTCCTCGGTTTCGAGTCTTTTGATCTGAGATGCAACGGCAGTAGATGACCTGGAGGCCTTTCTCATGGCGCGATGTTGTAAGACTCTTCTTGGTTATATCAACTTCCTGGGCTCCAAGGCTCCGATTTGACGAGTTTTTCCTCCTTTCTTTAGTCTTCGTCCATGCTTGTGTCTGTCAATAAATATTTTTTTTTTTTAAGGAGTTGCTCAGAGTTATTTAATGCTTTCGATGAATCTGAATCGTACAGCATCTCCGGGGTTACTTTAAACCCTATGAGTTTTGTGGGCTAAATTCGGATCGGATCCCATGACAGGAAATTTTAAAGAACAGCATTTCACCCAATCCCTGTAGGAGTAATTTACGCCAAATTAAATTCGAAATTCGAGGTTTTTTCATGAACCAAAATATCAATCATAATTTGTCAGATTAAGCTCAGAGTTTGGGTGATATGTGTTGCATATAAGATATCCTTAACGCATATACTTGATATGTATCCATAGACACTTTGTAAGAATACGTACTTTCATGCATACAGACCAGTGTGTTCATTTACATGAGTATAGAATGGATGTGTGTTGACAGCATCATATCTCAAATAAAAGTGAGGACGACCAGTATCATTTTAGTCTGTGCATATTTTATAAGCGTTATGGTTGTCGTAATGCATTCTCGAGTTCAGAATAATCCTGAATTATTTTTGACGCGAATTTCAGGTCCCATAATTTTTCATGATATATAAAGTAAATATTTCTAGAACAATTTTATCTTTCATATGCAATATCTATCAAAAGTGGTGAAAAGCTTTTGCAATTCCAATAGTGTTTTATACAAGTATTTTAATGCACATTTTAAATTTTGCCGACTCAACACTGCCTGCTTATGTGCTTATGTACTGTAGTGTCAGTTAAGGATATGGCCAATCCTCATTTTCGTTTGAAAACGAGTATTTGAGGTTGTATAATTATAATTGTGGATATAGTACAATTTCATTGTATTACTCACTGAATAACTTCTAACTGTAATTCAGCAATTTAATTTCTGCTTAAAGATCTGTAAGTTTCAAAGCGGAACTTACGTCATGTCAGCTATTAACTTATGAAGAGCTTTATATTACATTCTAGTGCGGCAAAATGAACTCGTGGGGTGCTTTGAATTTTCTTGCCAATATAATAGAAATTGAATTTTAGTATTCCTGGAACAGAAGATTTTTTCTGCCAAACAGCTGAATCATTGTTAACGTTATTCTGATAAAACATGGCTACATAGAGGCCCTTCTCCCATGAAAGACTACGCCAGTGACGTTATTCGAAGTAGTGATTATCAGACTTTATTGTTCAGTTTAACATTGTTCTTTGGTTTTAGAGTATTCAAATAACATGTGTTGCGCAGTCGCGACTGAAAACGTTTCAGTAGATCATTACGGGGCAAACCCTTCCGACCATTTGACACCACGGTATTGAATAACCGAACTGTTCCAGTTCCAGGGCATCAGACTAGACTTTCGTATATCATTCATTACAAGGCAGAAAGCCTCACCCAAAAGAAACATAATCAAAATACATGATCAGTGAATTCTGTTTCTGTAAACATCGACATAATTTATAGATAACTGAAGTTTTCGTTCTTGAACTTCACATAATGCAACATAGGCGCCATCTTCGCAGGAGTGTAAGGTTTTAGAATGTATGAAGTATTGAACGATCTTAATTTCGCTTCCCGATTTTTGTAAGTCACCTACCATATTTATAACCATTCAATGTTTCGTATTGCTCTTGTGGAATTTTTTTATGGCTGGTAAAATCTGAAGCTTGGTTACGTTATTTGTATTAGAATGGCAGTATAATGCTGCAATATGATGGTAGTGTTGAGTTTACGCTTTCGTAGGTGCTGTTTGATACGTATGGTATGGTCATAGAGTAATTCATTGCGTATATAGATCCTTGAAGGTTAAAGACCTGTACTATTCAGGCCTTAGTATCACTCACTGTATCAAGTACTGTGATTGAAATCCTCACATGACTCATCCTTGGTTCTCTTGGAGACTAGGATTAGGGTTCTGTGCTCCTTCTGCTGTCATCCACCTTCTTAGTGATAGAGCATTTGCACGTCTTCGCCTACTAGTGTGGAAAGGATAAATAGGGTTATCGCTGAGCCATTTGATCAAGGCTGCTTATTCATACCAAAGACGACAATGTATAATTCATCATATACGTTTAAGAAATATTCAGTGTTTACATCATATATATATAATATATATATATATATATGTGTGTATATATATATACAGTATATATATATATATATATATATATATATATATATATATATATATATATATATATATATATATATATATATATACAGTATATATATTTATTTATTTGATTTCAGCTCTTTATATGTACTCGTATGTGCACCTGTGCGAAATATTACGATGTCTTGTTCATTTGTAGTAGATTTGGTTATATATATTGCACACACAAACGTACGCACATTTATATGCTTAAAAGAGAGACTTCAGTTTTACAAGTTTTGAGAAAAAAAAAAAAAAACTAAAGTAGTGGTTCCCATATGAATCTGGGATTCCATCTTCAACTACATCATCTCTAAGAGGCCATAATTAAGCGTACCCACCAGTTTGTGCTTCAACGTTATTGCCTGCTGTAAACTCCAGCATCGAAGAGAAAAACCTCGATATATTCAAATTCCTCCCTTATGTCCGAGATAAAGAGACAGCCACTATTGCAAATTTGGACAGAAATACCAGAGAAGAGCTGAGAGAGTGGTAGAAAGACATTTCTTTTATCACTGGTACAGGCATAGGAAGGAATCTTACTGTATCCTATCTCCACCGAAATTGTAACATTTCTCTAGCTTGCAGAAAGAGAGAAAAACAGAAAGAAAGAGATGCGTACCGAAAATTACTGGAAAGAAGGCAAGAAAGGAGGCGTAAAGAGTAGAAAGATAAGTTCTCAATACACGAAATTCCAATGGATGGGCCGTGTCTTTCTTATCCTCCTCCTCCTCCCCCTCCTGCACATAATGGGGACCCAGGGTGTCTGGTGGACTCATACTGGCTTGTAAGGGTGATGCTGGGGAGGGGGTTTGTCCTTTTGTGATATTCCGGAGTTTTGGTGCAGGTCGTTGAATTACTTTTCCCTAGCTTTTCATCAATGACTGCCACCTGCCAAAGACTTCCTTCCAAAGTCCTACCATCCAGTGATCCTCGTTGGATATGAGAAGTTATGTTGCACTAACGTGGGCAGGCCGGGATCAATTTTAGTCGCCACTGTCTTTAGTAATGATATGACGGTTTCCTTCGATTTGACTTTTTTGGGGTTTACTAATGGCATTTGGTTTGCGTTGTTGTTGCTGTTGTTGTTGTTTTTTTTGCAAATCGTTTTCTCACGGAAATTGCGATTCGCAGTTTTAGATTGTTGGCGCTTGTCTTTATGCTTTCAGGTAAACGTTACCTTCTAATAATTATTTATTTGAAAGTTAGCTGTGTTTTTAAAAGGAAATAAATGATTATATATGATGTCATTCCATATCGTAGCTCGCAATGGATTAAGCATGTGCCGGTACGCAGTTGCACCAGCCATTCTTTGACGAAAACCTTGGACGTCGGTTGTAATCAAATCAGAAAAATTATAATTGAATCTGATTCTTCTGTAGCATAGGTGAAATATTTTACGAAAACTACAAATTTCAGAGGGTCTTCCGTTTCAGAGGTGCGGTGCATCTGCATCAAACTACTCTGTGCTGTACCACTTCTAATACCTTAGGCCATAGTCCGAAGATACGGGAGATGAAAACTCTTCAGCCATCATCGCTCTGGGCCCTCAGGGGTCTCCTGAGGGGAGTGATCCCCCTCCCCCCCACTTCGTATTTAGCTTATTCAGGAGGGTAAATACCAGAAACAGCAGTCGAGAGGACAGTATTATTGTCTCGAGAATATTCTCTCTCTCTCTCTCTCTCTCTCTCTCTCTCTCTCTCTCTCTCTCTCTCTCTCTCTCTCTCAAGCTTCCACAAATCGATTGTTACCAAGAGGACCTCTTGTATGGAAAAGAAGAAGCTGAGAATCACCTTGCACGTTTTCCTCTGGTTTCTTGTTCTTAAGAATTTGCATTCCGTTCATTATGTTTCCATATTCTTTCCTGATATTAAGTCTCTCTCTCTCTCTCTCTCTCTCTCTCTCTCTCTCTCTCTCTCTCTCTCTCTCTCTCTCTCTCTCTCTCTCTTGTGTTATTCGGTCTGCCCAGTACTTCCATGGATGACCACTTGGAACATCCAGGCACTGTCAGTACAAAGGCCTTTTAAGCATTTGTCTGGTAGGGTATGTGGCTAGCAACCTCATCTCAACAATCCTTTCTGAGGGGAAAAATACATATATATATATATATATATATATATATATATATGTAATGTATATATACACGTATGTATGTATGTATGTGTGTATATATGTATGTATGTATGTATGTATGTATATGTATAATGCATATAGAGAGATTAATTATATCAGTATTGTAATCCTTCCATAAAAATGTTTTTTAATTCCTTATCTACAACGACCTCAGTATTTCTTACCCATTCGTTATAGTTCTCTCATTTTTTTATGCATTACAAAACATGTTTTTTTCCTATTTCGGTGATTCCATTTCCTTTCCCCCCTCTCACTCTGGTAACTGCTTCATTCTCTTCGAAATCTAACTATCCTAGAGGCGGAGAAGGCCTCTCTACCGTGAAATTGATTCTTGCATTGCTATCTTCAACGTCATTCGTTCATACACGCGTGCAATATGCTCCGGCTGCCGCTGTCATCAGAGTCCTGTTGGGATGTATGAAGCGCCTCTTTGGTGTTGTAGTATATATAAGCTAGTTTATGGACGGTTGCTCTCTCTCTCTCTCTCTCTCTCTCTCTCTCTCTCTCTCTCTCTCTCTCTCTCTCTCTCTCTCTTATTTTTAATAGTTACCTCATGTTGTGTTACGGTGCAGTCTTTACATCACGGAATATCACGCAGCTCTGTCAAACCCTTTTTGCATTTTTTCCTTTCTGTGCAGAGGAGTAAATTCGTTTTTTTTTCACGTCTGTTTATAAAGAAACGCTGACGATCAGCCAGTGCCAGGAGAGAGCGAAGTGAAGTGTAAAAGGTTACCTATATGTTTTCATCACCTATACTTTAACAATTAGGTCTCAGTTTTCTGTTTTGGGAAAAATATTTTTATACTAATTAACAACCATCGCGAATTCTTTCCCCGAAATCAGATTGCATAAAATGTGAAAGAAAGTAATGAGACTGGGTGATGGTCCAGCAATGCTGAATAATGTTTAGAGATCTAAAAACCTTTGCAACGAAATGTCTTGATTTATTTTTATTAGCAACCCATCAAGTTAAATTATTGCTGACAGAAATACCAATGAGAGAGATATTTCAAACGAAGCCGTCCTTTTGGAACCATTACATAATAATGAATGCGAAAAGGTTTTCGCTTTCATAACGTAAATTTTTTATCTACGTCGTTTCCGGCAATTTACGAACGGACGTTATACATAGCTTGCGATACCTCTGAAACGAAAAGCTAGTGGATTCCACACGTAATAAAACCAGTTTTTCTATTATGTCATTACGGTACAATCAGTAGATCAATAAAAAGTTCGATAGCTCTTTAACAAATCAGGCCACCTGTGGTCTGTTTTTCAGAACTGGCGGCAAATGTCTCCAGCCGATATCATTAGAACCTCTTTATAGCTTTTCATTAGTGGATGTAGTAGTTGTAATAGTTGAAGGAAATATGACATCTCATTTTATGGTTTCAAATTTTATTCTAGCATCGCCATCATACATGATACTGCTAACTAACGAGACAGTAATATTATCAATTGCACGATCCATGAATAAAAAAAACAGCCTAAATATACTGTGCATAAACATTGTTCGGCGAAATTTTTGCATTTTCCTCCACTTTGGTTTGTTGGAGTCATTTTATTTGGACCAATGGCTTTTGTTTATTTTTTCTGGAAAAGTCAAGAGTAAGATGATTTCAAAGTTCATTTTTACTTATTTCCATCTGCACAGCGTGGTTCCATCTGTTAACCACCGAGCTTGTATCAGTTGTTATAAAGATGGTGCAATCTAATGCTCGAGTTTTGTTTTCAGGACATTGTCAGTTCGGTTTCTTGAACTGAAAATATAATTGCAATTTTTTTCCAATACAAAATTTTCAAAAAGTTATGCATCACTACATGAAAATATCCTTTATCGAGCGAATTCTTCCATGGATACGGGGCGTGAACCAAGACGTCCTCTGGCCTATGGCTGTTAATTTAATATAAACGAAAACTTGATAAGTAGGTATTCCTGAAGCTGATTTAATGCGTTATATACTTTTTGCTCTCTCCGAACGTGGATGACTTCATTTGCTTGGGTAATATATTCTGCGGGCAAGGAGAAGACCCTTCCCTCCTTTCCTCCAAAGCAACGTCCCCCCACCCCAGCCTTCAGCCCCCAACCTTCTGGCCGTTCGTGTGTGACTGTGATGTTTAAAGTGAGATTTTATTTTTATCTTTTTTTTTTTTTGAGACTTATCGGCAAAATCCGCGAACCCATACTGAAGTATTTGACGACACCATTTTATTATTTAGCTTTCATTCTATTTGTCGTTCCATGGCTTATTTTTAATTCGAATAGCAATGGGAATACACGTTCCTATTGATTTCAAAAACGTCTGATGAACCTGTATCCCTGAAGCTTTCTTTTTCTACTTGTATGAGGTATTAAAGGACACAGAACGCTGCCTGTATGTGTGATGGCTTATGTGATTCTTCAGTGAGGCTTAACAACTTACATCTTTAAGAACAAGGCTTCCGTATGAAACGTCCGATTAAAATTTATAATTGTATGGATTTTATCGATACCGGAATGTTAGGCCTTTTTCGTCAAATCTTTATTGTTGCATTTAAAGTCGTCTTAATGTAAATCATAATTTAAAATCCTGAAAAGTTCTAATTAATTGTTGGATCTCATTCTCGTCCCGATGGATTATTTTCTCATTGCATTTTCAAACTTGAATTACATGTAACTGGTAACTGTTTTCCCACAATTTCTGAAGCCTGTGCATAATTTTATGTGCTCTTTGCAGGTTGCGGTTTTCTTGCACGCGCAAAATTATCATTCAACTTGAACTAACAATTAATCTCAGCCTTCCAGTGTCACGCCTCCTTAGAGGTTATGAGCTGTAAAAGTAAGTGTATCTTAGTTTAACCAGGCCACTGAGCTGATTAACAGCTCTCCTAGGGCTGGCCCGAAAGATTAGATTCATTTTACTTAGCTAAGAACCAACTGGTTACCTAGCAACGGGACCTACAGCTTATTGTGGAATCCGAACCACATTATGACGAGAAGTGACTTTCTATCACCAGAAATAAATTCCTCTAATTCTTCATTGGCCGGTCGGAGAGTCGAACACTGGGCCAACAGCGTTCTAGCCGAGAGTTCTACCCACCATCCCAATGAAGAACCCGTTATGAGCTGTAGACACTGTGTTGATTAGAAGTCGTCGGCAGGTCTTGATGCAACTCCCGCAAATATTGCACAATAATGCTGTTAATTTTATTTCCTCAATTGTTGTTTTTCTCACGTCCCTTTGTGTTTTGTGCAGATAAAGTTTGAGATGCGATTGGGGATTGCTTATGCTTTGAGTACAAATTTTCTTACACTTCAGTTTTTATACAGTTGGACGAAGTCTGAAAGCGTTAGTCTTTCAAGCTTCCAATGCTTCAGATGTATGGTACTTTGGTCAGTTTCAACAGTAAATTATGAGAAAAATATATTGACATATTTCGCTAAATATAATTAAGAATTTTGAAATGATATTGGCCATAGATAATATAGCTATAATAATAATATGTGAATGTTATTAAGTGTTACATCATTTTGAAATAATATTAGCCATAGATAACATAAATGTAATATTTTATGTTATGCAAATATGAAAAGGCCAGATGATATGTGATCCGCCTCTGAGTTTAAGAGCGATTATTGTTTATTATTACACATTTGAAAAAATTCTACATTGTTATCAACAAGTAATTTAATTTCAGGTTGAATATTCGGGATCGAAACATCTTTATATGTTAGGTACTCGAATATTCTCAAACTTTGATTCCTGGAAGTGAAATGTATAAGATACCTGTGTGCATGTCATATAATTCATGCATGCCTTTATTATTAAGTATTCAGGAATAGTACAGCAGAACACGCAGTACTTACTCAAAAGAGAAGAAGGTTTTATACTCATATACTTTAGAAGCTTTAAATTTCATCTTTATTTAGTGCATGTGTGAAAACAAGTATGGCCAAGTCTTTTGCCTCACATCACATCTATATCGGTCGTTATTTGATATCCCCACCCCAAAAAAAAAAAAATTGTGTTTCACTCTGAAATAACGCCTTGAACGTTAGATACTTATCCGATTAGTTGTTCTGTTAAAAGTTGTCAGTAATAATGAAATTTGTGTTATCTCTTGGAATTGAAAACGAAACCGGTAAAGATTCGCACCCACAGTTATCCCGTATCTAAAGTAATTTATTGCGTCTTCGAGCTGGAAGTTAGCTCGCAATTTGTGGCTTTTGAATTATATTCAAATCTCTGTTTGTTTGTCGAATCTCTTATTTGCTTTGTGCAAGACTCAGCGAGACTTCGGAAACTTGTGCTTAATTACTTCTAAATCTTGGAATGAATTAGAAAACTCATGGTGACGATTCGTACATCAGATGCTTCAAAGGAACGACGTGGAGTATGAGTAGAGAGCGTTAGATAGTTTGTGAATTTTAGCTAAAGCTCAAACGTGAAGGACGAAGGTGACGGCAAGAGATTCAGCCAACGCGGTATATTTGTTGTCATATATAGCTCTTATCACTCCACCCTCTTCTCCGGAAGAGGCTCTCGTCTTGTGTGTTCTAGGAAGGCTTTTATTGATACCGATACGTTGAATTCTAGAATCTTGTATCATACCTGGTAAAGAGAATGACAACATTAAATTTTATCCTTTAAGTGATCGGAAAGATGTTATCGGCTGTTCGAGAAGATATTCCGCTGAAGGAGTCATGATACTTTATAACAATAATATGCACACGATATTTTTCAGTAAGTCGGTTGAGTCCAAGACGCATATTCACTGATAAACACACACTCAGCAAATACATTCCAGGTCTCCATCTCTCCCTCTTTCAGTTTCCCGGAATCTTAGCTAAATATATGAAGTCAGACCAAACAGTCTTGTTTGGCTGTAAATTTTTCATTTGCAGGTTTTTGTTGTTAGACGATGCTACCTGAGCTAAGCTTCCTCTGTTCCAGGAACAGGGACAGGCACCTAGACATTGGATCCTTAAAGCTGCTTATGTTGGTTCCGTCTTTTTTTTCTCTCTTGATGCTTTAGTAAACAAGGCTGGAGTGTTGTATTATTTCGTCTTTTCTCGTCTTATTCAGATTTACGTGCCGTCGTCACAGCTGCTATCTGTTTGCCGCAAGTATAGCCTCAGAAATTATAGTTGAGTGATTGTAGACAACGAATATTTTTATGGGGAGACGAGACAGACAACAGTTAAAAAAAAAAGAGGAAAAAGCAGTGGACAAAAATATCGAAGTTGTTTGAGTTTTCGTATGAACAGTCTGCTGTACCATCCCGTTATGATTTTTGTATGCCTTTTTGTATGCGTTTAGTAATTAGATCGTATTCAGTAAGTCGAGTCCGCGGGACAGTAATTTTATTTCATGAAATACGTAATGAAATTTTCCCTGATTCTACTTTTTACTGGTTTTGTTACTACATACATTTTGGAAATTCTAATTTTGCACAGTGGTGTCTGTGGACCACAAAGTCGCTGTAATTCATGAAAAATTAGTTCTTAATGCCTAGTGAACAATATTACAATTAACATATTTGAGGTTTGCAAAACGTACAGTAAGGTTAACAATACTGCACTCGAATCTCTCTCTCTCTCTCTCTCTCTCTCTCTCTCTCTCTCTCTCTCTCTCTCTCTCTCTCTCTCTCTCTGAGTGCAGTAGGTCACTGTCGCCCTTATTCCAACTCAGAAAGGCATAGCTTCAGATTCCGATCAGCTTAAGAATTCCTTGTGGATGTAAGCTGTTAATTTGATATGAATGGGTTATTTGTGGCATGATACTTGAATACGTCAGCATATATATATATATATATATATATATATATATATATATATATATATATATATATATATATATATATAAATATATATATATATATCTATACATATATATATATATATATATATATATTGTATATTTATTATATATATATACATATATATATTGTATGTTTATATACATATGTATATGTATATATATATATATATAATATATATATATATACATATATATATATATATATATATATATATATATATATATATATATATATATATATATTAGAAATAATCAACACACAATCACGTGTGGAACAGAAATAAATTTCTGACTCACACCAGGATCGAACCCAGGTCTTTCAATTGAAAGGCAAGGGCGCTGCCCACTAGGCCATACGAGTTATAAAAGAAGTTGGAACCTGAGCGCCACTGCAGTTAGCTTGCCCAGGTAACTCCTTGGGTGCAGTGATATATATATATATATATATATATATGCATAAAGAAACTCCTCATCTCCACCTATAATCTCGCCAGTTTTGTCATCTGTATAATTGCATGGTGAGTTCTTGTTTCTTTGTGGCTGCGTTTGGTATGAAAATTTGAAAGTCCCTCTTTCCATGTGTGGAATAGTGAATGGGCATTTTATTCGGGTTTTGTCACTAAATCCTATTTGAAACAATTCATCAGTAACCATATTATTTATGTGTATGTCAATTTTCATTTTAATACTGTGTAGAAAGATGGATAGAGACAGATATAGATAAAATTCTTTCGCTTTCGAGTCCAAATGTGAATTCCTCCAATCCTTTGACTGAAGGTCCAAGTTCACATTTAAAAAAAAAAAAAAGAAGTAAAAGGAGTGAAGCTGCGGGTGTTGGCAAATTCCATATTACTTCAACTTTACTTGGCTTGACCTCTACTTTATTAAGAGTCCTTTGTTGGACTTTTACTCATTTTACTTTGATATTTACATCCCAAGAATTTGCAGCATGTCTTAAATAGATCCGTTATAGTTTTAACTGTGCCATTACCCAGGCAGGTTGAATATCCTCATTCCTTCGCGAGTAATCTTTTATTGACATAAGCTTTTTCGACGGAGGGGATGCACATCTGTGTATGTGTCAAGACTCCTTCCTTCCCAGAACTTTGACATTCATCTAATGAGATATATCGCACCCTTGAAAACATTTTTGCAAATCTTCAAGGTTCTGATAATTTGAATTAGATCATTAAGATCCATTAAAGGAAATGTCGAATCCCAGTCCTATTTGAGGGATTTTGATGAGTTCTTGTCACTCACAGCATTTAGAATGGACAATTATTTGTTAGATGCAGGGTTGCAGGGTCACACACACACACACACACACACACACACACACACACACACACACACACACACACACACACACACACACACACACGTTGGGGGAGAGGAACTCATATGATGATAAAAGTACTTTTTTGTTGGCTCCCTTTTGGTACTCCTAATTCCTAATAAAATTTATGCACCGGAGTCTGTGAACAGTGCTCGCTGTCTTATGCTGCTTGCTAATCAGTATGCCACGTTTTTCATAGTAATAAAAGATTCATGAAAGGTAAATTCATTGCCGTGGAGGTTAAACGTCTTATCTACGTTTTATTATTCACTGGGTGAACAAGTATAAGTTGTTTACCTCTGAGTAAGTATTCAGGGATTGTGGAGAGAAAAGAGAAACTTTTCCAGTTTTTTGTTATTCCAATATTCCTGAAAGGAGAAGTAGAAGTTTGAAAATAAATGAGAAAGCTTTAGTATTTTCGTGCATTTCTTTTTATTTAAGCGCACAAACGTGCACATCCGTTCGCACCCTCATTCTCTCTCTCTCTCTCTCTCTCTCTCTCTCTCTCTCTCTCTCTCTATATATATATATATATATATATATATATATATATATATATATATATATATACATATATATATATATATATATATATATATATATATATATATATATATATATATATATATATATATATAATCATATGTGTTTATGTGCGCATTTATATAGGTGTCTAAATTCAGACCCGAGCAAATATGAAAATATACTGATACACATTTATCTATATTTGTATATACATTTTCCTTGTTTTCTGCAAATCCTTCCATTCACAGATTCCAGTCACTCTCTCTCTCTCTCTCTCTCTCTCTCTCTCTCTCTCTCTCTGTAATAGACAACGCGTGTACCACCACGGGAAAGACGGAACCATAGGCCAAGCAACGACAGCATCGGCCATTCGACCGAGAAATTGATTCCCACATGAGAACTCGCAGAATATCCTTGCAGTGTCGGGCAACATGTTTGGGCCGGCTTTCTCGACGGCGTCGCATGTTTAGGATAAGCTTCAGGGTACCTGTGGCGCGAATGCGGGAAGAAGTTTGCCGCTCGGAGCCCAGGATTTGACTTACTTCCCCCAGGATTGCAGTCTCATGCTTTAAAGCAGTATGCGGTCCGGTACAGGGGTGGTAGTAGAATCCCTTACGTATCAGGGCAACAACTTTCCTTAAGAAGTTTGTGGGAAATTGTATTTTCTTTCCTTGACTTCTTCCGTTGTGAGGTGGAACTCTTGCGGAATAGACTTGATTAGGAAACTGGGAAATAGAATATATAAATGATATGCTTTCATGTAAAAGAACAGCAATAGCATTGAGGTCCACATCCATAATCGTTTGATTAGTGAGGAATGTTAAATGAATTTTCCTCATAATTCATGGAATGAATATCATTTGCTTACATCAGTTTTATTTAAGGAGAAGCCATATTTCACTTAAACTTTTTTTCTTTTAGCGTTAGACAGCTAGTGCAGCTATTTGTGAAAGGTTTGCTTACTATTTAGTGGATACTGTAAGAAATTAAGAAATTTAATTCTAATTTTGAAATGAGCTACACCGCATGGAGATAGCTCACAGTTGATTCATCGAAAATCGGTTAAAAATTTAGGTTGACTCTTTAATTCAATTGTCACTTCATCAAACAAATACATGTACTCATTTTGTAAACTGTAATACGAGAATAAAATGGGTCTCCCACCCGTCTCTATTCTCTCCTGTAAAGACATCAAAGGCCTCTGTTTTCTTGAAGGAAGGAAGCGCTTCCTCGGTTTCGAGTCTTTTGATCTGAGATGCAACGGCAGTAGATGACCTGGAGGCCTTTCTCATGGCGCGATGTTGTAAGACTCTTCTTGGTTATATCAACTTCCTGGGCTCCAAGGCTCCGATTTGACGAGTTTTTCCTCCTTTCTTTAATCTTTGTCCATGCTTGTGTGTCTGTTTGTCAATAGATTTTTGAATTTTTTTTTGGAGAGAGTTGCTCTGAGATATTTAATGCCCTAGATGAATCTGGATTCTACAGCATCTTCGGGGTTACTTTAAACTCTATGAGTTTTGTGGACTAAATTTGGGCAGGATCGCATGACAGGAAATTTTAAAGGACAACATTTCACCCAATTCCTGTAGGAGTAATTTACGCTAAATTAGCTTCGAGGTTTATTCATGAACCAAAATATCAATCATAATTTGTCAGATTAAGCTCAGAGTATGGGTGATATGTGTTGTACGAGTATATAAGATATGCATAACGCATGAACTTGATATGTATCCATAGACACTTCGAAAAAATGCATACTTTCATGCGTGCAGACCTGCGCGTTCATTTATATGAATATGGAATGGAAGTGGGTTGACAGCATCATATCTCAAATAAAAGTGAGGACGACCTGTATTATTTTAGTCTGTGCATATTTTATAAGCGTTATGGTTGTCGTAATGCATTCTCGAGTTCAGAATAATCCTAAATGATTTTTGACGCGAATTTCAGGTCCCATAATTTTTCATGATATAAAGTAAATATTTCTAGAACAATTTTATCTTTCATATGCAAAATCTATCAAAAATGGTGAGAAGATTTTACCTTTCCAATAGTGTTGTATACATGTATTTTAATGCATATTTTAAATTTTGCCGACTTAACACTGCCTGCTTATGTACTGCAGTGTCAGTTAATGATATGGCCAATCCTCATTTTCGTTTGAAAACAAGTATTTGAGGTTGTATAATTATAATTGTGGATACAGTACAATTTTATTGTTTTCCTCATTGAATAAATTCTAAACTGTAATTCACCACGATTAAGATATGAAGGGCTTTATATTACACTCTCGTGCGGCAAAATGAACTCTTGGGGTGCTTTGAATTTTCTTGCCAATATACTAGAAATTGAATTTTAAGATTCCTGGAACAGAAGGTTTCTACCTGACAAACAGCTGAATCATAATTTTTAACGTTATTCAGATAAAACATTGCTACATAGAGGCCCTTCACCCATGAAAGACTATGCCAGTGACGTTATTCGAAGTAGCGATTATAAGAATTTATTGTTCAATTTAACATTATTCTTTGGTTTTATAGTATTAAAATTATATGTGTTGCGCAGTCGTGACTGAAAACGTTTCAGTAGATCATTACGGGGGAAACCCTTCCGACCATTTAATACCACGGTATTGAATAACCGAGCTGTTCCAGTTCCAGGGCATCAGACTAGACTTTCGTATATCATTCATTACAAGGCAGGAAAGCCGGAACCCATCAGGATTATTCGTTCTTGACGACGCCATCTTAATGTAAAGGTGAAATATATAAATTAATGATATGATTGATAATGAATAGGTGAATGGTGACATACTAGTAAAATTCAGTGTTAAAATATGAACGTAAAGAAAGAAGAATGATATTAGATAGAACCAACAAAAAATAAGTATATATTAAACTTTCATATTCAAAATATATACTTAGTATAAGAATAAATATGACTAAAATCTTTATTAAATATGCTAAGACGATATCTCATTAAAATGACCAGATACTTTCAGATAACCCATAAGGTTATCTACCTCAACGTCATCATTTAAAATTTCTAAAATAGTCTTCCCAGTTAGTAAGTACTTTGCCCTGAGGCGATTAAATTTAGGACACGAAGCTTGTTACGTTATTTGAATTAGAATGGCAATATAATGCTGCAATATGATGGTAGTGTCGAGTTTACGCTTTCGCAGGGGCTGTTTGACACGTATGGTATAGTTATACAGTAATTCATTGCATATATAAAGCCGTGAAGGTTAATGGCCTGTAGGCTACTATTCGGGTCTTAGTATCACTCACTGCATCAAGTACTGTGATTGAAACCCTCACATGACTCATCCTTGGTTCTTCTTGGAGACTCGGATTAGGGTTCTGTGCTCCTTCTGCTATCATCCACCTTGTTAGCGATAGAGCATTTGCACGTCTTCGCCAATTAGTGTGGCAAGGATGTGTAAGGTTATTTTTGAGCCATTTGATCAAGGTTGTGTATCCTTACTGAAGACGACATTGTATACTTCATCATATACGTTTAAGAAATATTAAGTTTTTACGTCTTATATAAATATAAATATATATATATATATATATATATATATATATATATATATATATATATATATATATATATATATATATATATATATATATATAAATATAAATATTGTGTGTGTGTATGTATGGAAGATTCGTTACATATGTGTGTATTTTGTCATTTATTTTATTTCAGTTCTTTAGCTGTATATGCACCTGTGCGAAATATTACGATATCTTGTTCATTTGCAGTATCTTTGGTAATATATTGCTCACACAAACGCACACACATTTATATGCGTAAAAGAGAGATTTCAGCTTTACAAGTTTAGAGAGTTAAAAATAAAACTAAAGCAGTGGTTCCCATATGAGTTGGGGATTCCATCTTCATTTACATCATCATAATTAAGCGTATCCACCAGTTTGTGCTTCAGCGTTATTGCCTGCAGTAAACTCCAGCATTGAGGAGAAAAACCTCGATATATTCAAATTTCTCCTTTATATCCGAGGTAAAGAGACAGTCACTATTGTAAACTTGGACAGAAATACCAGAGAAGAACTGAGATAGTGGTAGGAAGACATTTCTTTTATCACTGAACCTTTCGATATATTATCTTCCACAGGAATCGTAACATTTTCTCTCGCTATCAGAAAGAAGAACATATGCAGATTTGTCAATATTTCAATTTTAGTTCTCTATGGCCCTAAATTGAAGAGTAGTCTTTATGTACTTTAACGATGTAGGTTAAGATATAGAATGAAATAAAAAGGAATTGGGGGAATGAAAATTAGCAAAATATTGTGCAAAAATTCGGCATGTCTGCATATGCAAAAAATGCGAAATATTTCAACGTTTCAGTTTTAGTTCCCTATGGTCCCAAATTAAAGATTAGACTTGTTTATGTACTCTTATGATGGAGATTTACTCATAGAATGAAATAAAAAGGAATTGGAGGAAATGAAAATTAGTAAAAAATTCTGTAGAAATTCAGCAGGACCGCATATGTAAAAAATGTCAAATTTTTCAACGTTTCAGTTTTAGTTCTCTATGGCCCCAAATTAAAGATTAATCTTCTTTATGTACTGTGATGATGGAGATTTAGTCAAAATTAGCAAAGAATTCTGTAGAAATTCTGCAGCTCTGCGTATGTAAAAAATATCAAATTTTTCAACGTTTCAATTTTAGTTCTCAATGGCTTCTAATTAAATATTATTGTTCTGATGATGGAGATTTAGTCATAGAATGAAATAAAAAGGAATTGGAGGAAATCAAGATTAGCAAAAAAAAAAACTTCAAAAATTCAAATATCCGCTTATGCAAAAAATTTCATATTTTTTAACGTTCCACTTTTAGTTCTCTATGGCCCCAAATTAAAGATTAGTCTTCTTTATGTGCTCTGATGATGGAGATTTACTCAAAGACTGAAATAAAAAGGAATTGGAGGGTATCAAAATTAGCAAAAATTCTGTAGAAGTTCTGTAGGCCTACGTATGCAAAAAATGTCAAATTTTTCATCGTTTCATTTTAGTTCACTATGGCCCCAAATTAAAGGTTAGTTTTCTTTATGTATTCTGATGAAATACAAAGGAATTGGTGGAAATCAAAATCAGTAAAAAATTCTGTAGAAATATTGTAGGTCCGCGTATGAAAAAATGTCAGATTTTTCACCGTTTCAATTTTAGTTCTCTATGGCCCCAAATTAAAGATTAGTCTTCTTTATGTACTTTGATGATGGAGATTTAGTTATAGAAAGAAATATAAAGGAATTAAGCTCATGCAAAAAATGTCAAATATTTCAACTTTTCACTTTTAGTTCACTATGGCCCCAAATTAAAGAGAAGTCTTTTTTTTATGTTCCCTGATGATGGAGATTTACTCATAGAATAGAATAAAAAGGAGTTGTGGGAAATCAAAACTAGCAAAAAATTTTGCAAAAAATGCAGCAGGTACGCGTATACAAAAATGTCAAATCATTTAACGTTTTAATTTTATTGTGATTGTAGAGATTTAGCCATAGAATGAAATAAAAGGAATTGAAGGAATCAAAATTAATGAAAAATTCTGTAAAAATTCAGCAGGTATGCGTATGCGAAAATTGATAGATTTTTCATTGTTTAAATTTCAGTTCTCTATGGGCACAAATTAAAGGTTAGTTTTATTTATTTGCTCTGATTATGGAGATTTAGTCATAGAATGAAATAAAAAGGAATTGAAGAAAATCCAAATTAACAGAAAATTCGGTAGAAATTCTGCTGGTCCGCGTATGCAAAAAATTTCAGATTTTTCAATGTTTCAATTTCAGTTCTCTATGGCCCAAATTAAAGATTAGTGTTCTTTATGTAATCTGATGAAAGGTTATTTAGTCACAGAATGGAATAAAAATGAACTGGAGGAAAACAAAATAAAAAAAAAAATTGTAAAAATTCAGCATTTCCGCGTGTGCAAAATTTTAGTCTTCTTTATGTACTTTGGTGATGGAGATTTAGTTATAGGAAGAAATATAAAGAAATTAAACTTATGCAAAAAGTGTCAAATATTTCAACCTTTCACTTTTAGTTCACTATATTTAAATTAAAGATAAGGCTTTTTTATGTTCCCTGATGATGGAGATTTACTCATAGAATAGAATAAAAAGGAGTTGTGGGAAATCAAAACTAGCAAAAAATTTTGCAAAAAATGCAGCAGGTACGCGTATACAAAAATGTCAAATTATTTAACGTTTTAATTTTATTGTGATTGTGGAGATTTAGCCATAGAATGAAATAAAAAGGAATTAAAGGAATAAAAATTAGTAAAAAATTCTGTAAAAATTCAACAGGTGTGCGTATGCGAAAATTGATAGATTTTTCATTGTTTAAATTTCAGTTCTCTATGGGCACAAATTAAAGGTTAGTTTCATTTATTTGCTCTGATTATGGAGATTTAGTCATAGAATGAAATAAAAAGGAATTGAAGAAAATCCAAATTAACAGAAAATTCGGTAGAAATTCTGCTGGTCCGCGTATGCAAAAAATTTAAAATTTTCCAATGTTTCAATTTCAGTTCTCTGTGGTCCAAATTAAAGATTAGTCTTCTTTATGTAATCTGATGAAAGGAGATTTAGTCATAGAATGGAATAAAAATGAACTAGAGGAAACAAAATTAAGCAAAATTTTTTAAAAATTCAGCATTTCCGCGTGTGCAAAGTTTTAGTTGTCTATGGCCCCAAATGAAAGTTTAGTCTTCTCTATGTACTCTGATGATGGAGATTTAGCCATAGAAAGAAGTACAATGAATTGGGGAAATCAAAATCAGCAAAAAATTCTGTAGGAATTCTGCATGTAAGCATATGCAAAAAAATGTCAAATATTTCAACGTTTCAATTTTAGTTCACTATGGCCCCAAATTAAAGATTAGTCTTATTTTTGTACTCTGACGTTGGAGATTTACTCATAGAATGAAATAAAAAGGAATTGGAGGAAATGAAAATTAGCAAAAAATTTAGCAAAAATTCAGCAAGTCCGCTTATACAAAGCCCCAAATAAAAGATTAGTCTTATTTACGTATCCTGATGATGAAGATTTAGTCATATAATGAAATATAAAGAAATTGAAGGAAATCAAAATGAGTAAAAAGTTTCGCAAATATTCAGCAGGTCCGCGTATGCAAAAAATGTCAGATTTTTCAACATTTCAATTTTTGTTCACTAGTGCTCCAAATTAAAGCGTAGTATTCTTTATGCACTCTGATGATGGGGATTTACTCACAGAATGAAATAAAATGGAATTGGAGGAAATCAAAATTAACCAAAAATTTTCCAAAAATTCAGCAGGTCCTCATATGGAAAAAATGTAAAATTTTTCAACGTTTCAATTTAAGTTCACTATGGCCCCAAATAAAAGATTAGTCTTCTTTATGTACTCTGTTGATGGAGATTTAGTGATAGAATGAAATAAAATGGAATTGGAGGAATCAAATGTAGGCAAAAATTTTGTAAACATTTTTCACCTTTTCAAATTTAGTTCTCTATGGCCCCAGTTAAAGATAGTCTTCTTTATGTACTCAGATGATGGAGATTTACTCAAAGAATGAAATAAAAAGGAATTGGAGGAAATCAAAATTAACCCAAAATTTTGCAAAAATTCAGCGGGGACACAAAAATGTTAAATTTTTCAATGTTTCAATTTTAGTTCTCTAAGGCCCCAAATATAAAGTTTATTCTTCTTTATTTACTCTGATGATGGAGATAGTCATAGAATGAAATATTGTAAAAAGGAATTGAAGGAAATCAAAATTAGCAAAAAATTCTGTAGAAATTCCTCTCGTCGGCGCATGCAAATACTTTCAAATTTTTCACTCTTTCAATTTCATTTCTCTATGGGCCCAAATTAAAGAATAGTCTTTTTTATGTACTCTTATGATGGAGATTTGGTCATAGAATGAAATAAAAATGAACTGGAGGACATTAAAATTAGCCAAAAAATTGTGTACAAATTCAGCAATTCCGTATGTGCAAAATTTTAGTTCTCTATGGCCCTGATTTAATGATTAGTGTTCTTTATGTACTCTAATGATGGAGATTTACTTCTGGAAACATATATATATATATATATATATATATATATATATATATATATATACATACATATATATAATATATATATATGTACAGTATATATATAATTATATATACTGTACATATATATTGAAAATTATATATACTGAATATATATGTATATATATATATGTATATACATACAATATATATATATATATATATATATATATATATATATATATATATATATATATATATATACATATATAAATAAATAATATAAAATATATATGTGTGGTTATATGTATGTATATATATATATATATATATATATATATATATATATATATATATATATATATATATATATATATATATAAAATTTCAGAAAAGTAAGTGGAGATATACATGATTTACTGTAAGCGAATAACATAGGAAAATAAGTTCGAAGATCCTTACCAAGCGCTTTGGTGTGTGACCATGCATCGTCGGGGCAGAAATGAGACACACTTTTGAAGAATGGTAAAAGTTAAAAAAAAAAAAAAAGAAGAACCCCCATGTGATTAATTGTCGAAGGGTAAAAAAAAAAATCTTCCGGGGTGATTCGGTCACAAACTGAAACAACATACTTGACGTTAAGAACTATGGAAAGGGTGATCATACAATTTACCAAATTTGTATTTTCCTGAATTTGAAATCTCTTTGCTTATTTATTAAGAACTTTTTTAATTATAAAAACGCCGTCTTTAAACAGATCAAGACTTAAGATTTAAAACACTTCTAGTGTTTGATTTGATAAAACAAGATTCAGTGACATTCCTTTCAACTGTTGTCGTTGCACGGAACTATGGACCTTGCTTCACTCCATTTGAAAGGATGATCTAAACCTGTCATATGTGCAGATAACGCATTCGATATTTGGTCATTTCTCACAGAGTATATATATATATATATATATATATATATATATATATATATATATATATATATATATATATATATATATATAGTGTGACAGAGAAAAAATAACCTGTTTTTAATGATTCCATTGGCCCGTAAACGTTCTCTCATATGTGTACAACGTTACACAATTTCGATGTCAGAAAAAATGAACGCAATGAGGGTTCGTCCTTTTTATGATTTTTTGCCTTCGAGGTAAGCGGCTTTTGGACGTGAAATAGAAAACGACAGTATCTGCAGGGCATCAACACATTCGAGTGATCTTGCACCTAATAACAACCGATAATGGAAATGAAAATACCCAGGTAACAATTGGCGTTAATGACCTAGCAGGACGAAATTCCCAGCCGCTTCTTATGCTAATAGGGGACATCCGGCAGTCAAAAAAAAAAAAAAAAAAACAAAGGGCACAGCATCTGTATGGTAATGTACTTGTCTGGTATTTGTTCAGCAGTTCTCAAGGTAAATTCACGATGAATAATTCCTCTGGAATGAGTTTTTTTTTATGTGAAGTTCTGATATTTTTGTATTTTGTGCGTATGATTGTGTGTGTATGATATTAAACCTTCCTTTCTACATGATTTTAATGTTACTTGAATAAAACTTGTCTATTTTTCATTCGTCTATTTCCAGCATAAAAATGTATGTATATAAAATAGAAAATGTTTAACGCCAAACAGGAGGAAACTGGGCAGTCGAACAATGCGGACACACAAGTTTGAAATTTAATGTGACGTACATGGGAATAATTAAATGCAACATTTTTTGCATGTTGATATAGTGTGGTAGAGGTTATGAATTAAGTGCACTGGATCGTCTAGGAATAATAAATTAGGAAATTAAAGAAGATATGGAATAAATCTAGACCTCGTTCTATATAAAGTGAACAGAGGTACTGAAACGATAAAACGACATATATTCTTCATTTTATCGAAGCTTTGAGTGAATTGAGTGAAGAAACAAAAAAATATAATCGAATTTCAATCAAGTGACATGTTATGATAACCAGAAATTCCATTGTAATGTTTAATATCCAATTATGGGCTAATGGAGAAATATCTCGTCGGGGACGTTCTTATCTACAGTAACCATCAGTCCGATTTTTCCATTTTGGTTTGGATGTACATTTAGTAGACTCTCTCTCTCTCTCTCTCTCTCTCTCTCTGTATGTTTTTGTTTGTTCTGTAAACTTTCAATTTTGTTGGTCGTCTTTCGTACAATGCTCAAAAAAATCTCTAAAGTGAGTCGAGTTTCCATCCCAATTATTGATATTGATCATATCGCTTAGGTGTTCTTAAGATTTGTCCCTAGCCTTGACAATAGCTATCCGTGTCCCAATATAACTGATCTCAGGATTGACCCGTTGACATAAGATGCACCAGGGATGCTATCATATATATATATATATATATATATATATATATATATATATATATATATATATATATATATATATATATATATTATATATATATATATTATATATAATATATATGTGTGTGTGTATGTATGTATATGTATGTATGTTATGTTTGTGTGTGATTATCGAGAGAGAGAGAGAGAGAGGGGGGGGTTCTGAGGAAAAAAGAGAGGTCTAGAGATGAAAAGAATTTTCCCGCTATGGAAAAAGATACTATTCGCCATCCAAAACAAAGCCTCGAATAGGATGCGGGTGAGAGAGAGAGAGAGAGAGAGAGAGAGAGAGAGAGAGAGAGAGAGTCATGATCAAAACTATAGCGATCAAAATTCAATTCCAGTACGAACTGAAGTGAAGGCGAACTGGGTAACGAGAGTGGACGTTGTGTAATAGCTCGTAATTAAACGGAAATTAAAAACGCGAGAAAAAAGGTGACGTTGCAGGCGTGGAGGAATGGAGTGACAATGACTCAGGAATGGAAAGCTAAAAACGACAGAAAAAGGAATAGGAAAGATATGCCTTTCCCCATGCGCTGATTCCTGTCTGTCAGGGATAGAATGGAATGGAAAAAGATCAACGGAAATTGGAGGGTATTTTTCAAAGGGTCTACGGACTTTGGAAGAAAAACTCGGTGCGTTGTGTATTTAAAGTCAAGGAATTTGTCGTTTTTAATAATCTTTGATGGAGTATGTTTGATCGTATACAAGGTGTTTATTACAAAAATTAAAACGTCACAAGTATATGTTTATTATTAAATGAAAGAATGAACGCTGTATGTAATTTGACTCTACTGAAATTTACTGTCATTTCTAACCCACTTTGCACGTGAGTAACAAATAATGGTTTATTTCTGTTTTTATATATATATATATATATATATATATATATATATATATATATATATATATATATATATATATATATATATAATGTATGTATATATATTTACATACAAACACACACATATATTTATGTATGTATGTATATATACAGTATATTACACGGAAGGAGTGTGCATCCTCTTTCTACTGGTCTATCGCAGGCAGATTGAAGAAACGGCGTCGACAACATTATGCTGTTTTCGAATCTTTTCCTTATTTTGATATTATCTCTTGTGTTATTTGCCGTATATGTTGGGTCTCTCTCTCTCTCTCTCTCTCTCTCTCTCTCTCTCTCTCTCTCTCTCTCTCTCTCTCTCTCTCTCTTCTGCCATTAGACCGCTATGCCATGAATATAATTTATTTTCATTATTTCTATAATTTTTATTTATAATAGAAGTAGCGCTAACGTAACGTCTTATATAACAATTTGAAATGTTTACAGTAATTTTCCTGGTTTAATGCAGTGCCAAAACTTCATTTGCTTTACCATATCTTGCAACTTGTAGAAAATAGAAATCATCGCAGGTGGCACGAGTGTTCGTAATCCCACAGATATTTGTGCTCAAGAGGCAGTAGGGGAATTTTGAGGACTGTTGTCAAGGGTTCTGAGAAATAGGAGTGCATCATTTATCAGTCACTAATACTCTCTCTCTCTCTCTCTCTCTCTCTCTCTCTCTCTCTCTCTCTCTCTCTCTCTCTCTCTCAATATATATCAAACATACACACACATATATATATATATATATATATATATATATATATATATATATATATATATATATATATATATATATATATATATATATATATAATATAATCAGTGTGAACGATTTTGTTTGTTGTAGTTAGGATTTCTATGAATACTTGTCTTTTTTTCTACCAGGCTTCTCTTCAGGCATACCCATTTCTGTTTTAGATATTACTCTTTAGTATTTCACTCGTTCCCCTACATTTCTGCTTTTCCTCTCATTCTTCTTTTCGGTTTCATTCCAGTGGCTACATCTGGGTATGCAACGTCCTTTTTTTTCCTTTTATTTATCGTTTGTTTTGTATTCAGACTGAAATCTTAATTGTCTTCAGTTGTTCCGACCTAATATTAGATCTCCGTTATGCAGTTACCTTTTCGTTTTACGTATCTTTTGCTTTGCTGATTTGATACGAAATCCCCGGAAACGTGAATAATTTCCTCGGTCATAATTAAACGATTTCACTTTAACTTTGCAATCGTTTCGGTGTCGTCTGCAGTACGTTGTTGGGGAGATCCGAAAATAAAGACGTTTGATTGGTTTCACACCGAATTCAACAGTATTCGCTTATATCCTGAAGGATATGCTGTTGTTTATTTTCTTAGTTCTCAAGTGTGTTGTTGGACTATATACCTCTCTTGCTGTAACCCTGGTGTATGATTTAAACAATTCGGTAAACCCCTGAAGGTATCGTGTGGGTGCATCATAGAGGCGGTAAACGAAGAATCGGTATTTAGCTGCTTTTATGGTACTGAGGCTGAAATAAACTTAGCGCATAAATTCTCCTCTTGACTCCGCCCACTCTCCTTGGAAAGAAGACTGTTTCGCTAATTGCTGCCACCTCTCGCTCATTCATTCATAATTTAAGCCTTTACCCCTATTCGCCCGAAGTCTTTTTCCTTTTTCCTTACAGAGCACTGTGATTTCACATACCAGAAGTTTTTATGTCCGTCACTAAGTAAGGAATTCTGTGTATTCATATGTATGAATATTTTCTCAACATATTCAGATGTAACTTGTAACCAAATAATGCAGCTTGATTTTATTTCACATCAAAAATAAAATCATGTATCAAGCTTTCATCCAGTGCTTTATTATGTTTCTTAATGTTAGTTTTTCTTTCTTAACTGGTTATAAGACATTTAGAGAGAGAGAGAGAGAGAGAGAGAGAGAGAGAGAGAGAGAGAGAGAGAGAGAGAGAGAGAGGAGTTGCTAAAGGGTCCAGATGTGCGTTGGTTACAGAAAATGTTCAAGACAACATACATTTTTATATATGAGTCTAATTCATACCATATCTATTTAGGTCTTTAGCAGATGTATTCTCGTTTTATGTAGCCATTTTTTGTCTGGAGTTCCATTTACATTCGATTCACAGGTTCTCTCTAAGTTTTCCTTTTTCTTTCTCTTCGCATTTGGCATTATTTTATTCATCCATGTACTTTCACTGTTGATTTTCTTTCAGTGTTCCATTTCTCTTACAACCTTCTATTTATTCCCCACGTCATTCCTCCCTTACTTTAAATGTTCTTTTCGAATAATTTTCTTTAAAGGTTTAGTCTTTTCTACGCTCTGTTTACACATTGCTCTTTTATTGTCTCCAATTCTTTATTTCCATCATTCGTTCCCTTGTTCCCTCTTTTCCTGCATTATTTTTTTATAATTTACATTGCTCCCCCTCTGTCGTTTGTCATTACTGCTTGATTCTAATTCCTCTCATTCCTTGAAAGTCGCCGGGTAGAGATAAAGACAATATCAGAAATTCGCTCATCGTTTCTTACCGGTTGGCCAAAGTCCCTAAGAGGGAACGACGTGTTCGAATATTGCGATATTACAGAAGTTGTGATGTTATGCCAGCTATTACCTTGGTCTTTACTAAAAACGTAAGTTAGAGGTTTCCGTTTTCTTGGGTATATGTATACATACTATTGCTTTGCGCCAGTTCGTATGAAGAATGCGTTGCTAATAGTAAAATGCTGAGCCGAATCAATTAATTCTACATGTTAATATGTGTGTGAATAGCTGTTACAAACATGTCTGTTCACAATTCAGGCTATTTACATGCGCACGTGAACCCTTATATGCACACGATATATATATATATATATATATATATATATATATATATATATATATATATATATATATATATATATATATATATATATATATATATATATATATTGTGTGTGTGTATGTAGTACATACGGATGTATGTACGTTTACTTATGTCTGTATGCATATGTGTGTGCTTGACCGGAGCCCAAGTTATTGAAATGAAAATTCGACTTTGCTTTTAAAATTGTAATGTATTATTTATGCCAATACAGGCGAATTAGTTTCCCATATTTGCCCGTTTTCCGCCACAAAAAATCTTACTAATTTTGGATACGCATACTGCTGTAAGCATGAATCCGAACGATATGATATATGAAGATAGTATAACCTTTCCAGATGGTTTTCGAACCCATGCATATTAGGGTGAAGTGGTGAGGTCGTAACCCCGCATTACACAAATAATAATAATAACGATAATAAAGAAGACTTAAGACGGACAGCTTCCTAAGCAGCTGGAGTGTTAGTCTTAATTAGATGGTTTTTCTGCTAGGTTTGATTCATAAACTATTATACGACAATAATGAAATTTAAATAATGAACAATATTTGAGTAATTAGCCTGAAATTAATGTAGGCTGAGCAAAGGGCAATATTTAAAGAAAATGTAGTTACTGCTTTGGGATGAATCCTTGGCTTTGACATTCCTAGACCAGTAAAGTTTTGTAAACAGAATGGCTCTGAAACATTTGTTTGTTTGTTTGAATGCACACTTCGAGATCCGCGGGGCTGCAGCAGGAGCCGAAGACAGCTGAATTCTTGAAGATTTCTTCCGGAAGCCGTGATAATCCAATGGGTGTTTATCCAGGAGTTCTTCAGGAGCTGAAGACGGCCTCACAGGATCCTGGCGTTGTGAAGACGTCTTCAAGAAGAAGTTATAATCCAATGGGCGATTCTCCAGGAATCCTTCAGGAGCTGAAGACGGCTTCACAAATCCTGGAGTCTTTAAAACTTCAAAAAAGACGTTATAATCCAATGGGCGTTTCTTCAGGAGTGCTTCAGGAGCTGAAGGCAGCTTCAGACGATCCTGGAATCGTGAAGACGTCTTCAAGAAGACGTTACAATTCAATGGGCGTTTCTCCAGGAGTCCTTCAGGAGGTGGAAGAATTCCAGGCAGAATGATTTCGAAGACAGATTCTAGATTACTCAAGAGATTTTGCACAGACTCACATATTTCACAGATGACAGACACTACAGACTGACTTCCAGGTCAATCTGACATCATCTAATGAGGAAGAAAAGATGGAAAAATTAAATAAATATGGAAAATTTCATCTTTAATCTAGGGTTAATTTATATATGCTATAGATTCATAAAGATTTAATTATGCAAGAGAGCAAAGATTAGAAAGTAAATTCTTTCAATCAATTCTTTCTTCTTCTCCTTCTTTTCATTTAAACTTCTCATATGTTAACATAAATGTTCAACATTAAGTGGCCCAACGGGTCATGGATAGTCTAGTATAATACTAAAATTTAGTATAATGCTAAAACTCTGTCTTGTTTGTGTGTTTGAATGCGCACTGGAATCCTGGAGGCTTCTGGGAATTCCGAAGGCTTCTGGGAATTCCTAAGGCTTCTGGGAATTCTGGAGGCTTCTAGGGCTTCCGAAGGCTTCGAGACACTCTCCAGGCTCTGTAGCCTTTGTATTTCTTGCACAATATTAAAGAACACAGTTTCATGAAGCTGAAGACGGCTTCACAAGACCCTGGATTCGTGAAGACGTCTTCAAGAAGACGTTTTAAGCCAATGGGCGTTTCTCCAGGAGTCCTTCTGGTAATTCCGAAGGCATCTGGGAATTCCGAAGGCTTCTGAGAATCCCGAAGTCTTCTGAGAATTCCAAAGGCTTCTGGAAATTCCGAAGGCTTCTGGGAATTCCGAAGACCTCTGGGCCTTCCAAAGGCTTCAAGACGATCTCAGGCTCTGAAGTCTTTGGGTCTCTTGCACAATGCCAAAGAACAGCGTTTTGTGGAGAAGGAATCGTATTTGGTCCTTCTTGGAGACGAAAGGCTTTGAAGACATCTTCGGGGGAATTCCGAAGTCTTCTAGGAATTCCGAAGGCTTCTGGGCCTTCCGAAGGCTTCAAGACACTCTCCAGGCTCTATAACCTTTGGATTCCATGTACAGTACTAAAGAACAGGGTTTCATGAAGCTGAAGAAGGCTTCACAAGTAGCTGTCCGTACAAAAGAAAGATGCTGGAATCTGCTATCATCAATCAAACCAACAATATGAACCTGTCAGGAGGACATTGGAAATCGGACGACATCGACGCCCTAATCCTCAAACCCCTCCTGAAGAAGATGACCCAAGAAACGCGACCTCCAGATCCGTCGCCAAACGGGAGCTAATGAGGCCAAAAACCACTAGGGAATTGGTCATCTCCTCCTTCTTAGGAAACGGTCACTCTCATACCATCGGAGACTTAAAGCCACACCTTTATGTTTTGTATATATACCCTTGTAACATCTCATCTGTCCATATTCTACCAGTGAACAGGGGCACAGAAGCAAGTGCCCGAAATATATGGTTTCAACGTTCAAATAGTGTTTTATGGGCCTTCTTATATTCATATTACACTGTAGTATTACAGGAAAAGACATTCATATATACATATGTGTGTGTGTGTGCGTCTGTGTACCATCACCTCTGTTAATAGTTTTAATTGGAAAATATCTGTCCCGCGAAATACACCTGGTAAGTTACTATTAAAGGAAACAACACAATGATGTCGCCTTGCCTTTAAAAGTGTCTTCAGGTGTCAGAGTAAAAAAGTTTAGTTACCCCTTAGGCAGTCACTAATTAGAAGTCTTAATTAGTTTCCTTTCAGGTATATTTTTCTGCTGAAACCCCAATATATCTCTGTCGCATCACCATCATGGGCAGAATATTGCTATTTTCATCTACTGTATCTAGTCCCATCTTGAAATACTCATATACTTCCAGAAACTGTCACAAAGGAAAACTAGATTAAAAGAGAGTTGATAGTCAAAGACATCTGAGGTATTAAAGGTGTGAGAGAGGTACTGGTGTGGCTGAAATGAATCTAGTACTGAGTACAGTCTAGTGGAATGGGCAGCCCGATGCCCTTATCTTGCCCAGGCTCGTAATTAACGAGAATAAGAGAGAGAGAGAGAGAGAGAGAGAGAGAGAGAGAGAGAGAGAGAGAGAGAGAGAGAGAGAGAGAGAGGAGATAGGAGGGAAGCTTTGGGATTTATTCCACTGGACAGATGAAGTGACCAATCTCTTTTTGATTAATGACACTTTTCATTCTTCGGGAAAGGGGCATCAGTAGCTGAAAGAAGGACGTGTATTTGTTTAGGACATTGAAGTTTATTTATCTTTATGCGAATTATTTCATTTAGTTTTCGCGATTTGTGTTTCTTACTTGCATTGCTTTTATCATCATAAGGAGACGCTGACACAGAATGCATTGGTGAAATTATTTAAATAAAAGGTGAAAGCAATTTTATGGGAAAAATAACCATAATAGCGAACTTAACAAAGGGAAAGGACGACAAAGGCTAGGCTTATTGGTACAGTAGTATAATAATGAGCAAAACATATCAGACAGCCAGTGGTGTTAATTGCATTTTCTCAACAAGGACAATCTCGTTATGAGTGTGAGTGGCACATGGCGAACAACTCATCACGAAAGTTATTAGAATCACATGATAATGGGCCATGATTATGATATCAGCCATCATTATTCATACGCTGAATAACACTGGCTTCCGTGAAACAGATCATTAGCTCGTCACTTTTTTTGTTGCGCCATCATCTGTCATCCACTATCTCTGCATAGCTTACTTTGGTAGGCAATGCGGATTTTATTTGTGGCAGAGCGTGCTTCTTTTACACTATCTACTTTTTTTAAAAAAGTTCTTTCAGTAATTTTTCTGCTTAATACATTCTATGTACGCACACTTGTATGTATGTATGTATGTATGTATGTATGTATGTATGAATGTATGTATATACATACATGCATATATATAGACATACATACATACATACAAAAGTGTACATATAATGTATATACATATATATATATATATATATATATATATATATATATATATATATATATATATATATATATATATATATATAATATTATTACTCCAGTGTCACACAACTTAATAGGCCTCAGTGAAATTCCGACACTCATGTCTTGCCTGTGGTTTGTCTTCTGCATATCTCCAAGCAACTCCAGCCTCCCTTCTCATAATTCTTATCCAAGTAGGTCTGCGTCTAACAACTCTTCTGGTGCCCGCAAAGCCCAGCTGATGCTGTCTCTCGCTATTATCCCAATGGTTGTAAGCAAGGCATGTCCAAACCTTTTCAATCTCCCTTTCACTTCTGTAATTTTCTTATCTTATTATTTCCTTGTCATTACACCTGACACCTAGTATTCTTTTTAAAGCTTTATTTTCAAACCAACAAAAATTTTAGAGATGGTTTCATTATTATACCACGATTCTTGTCCTTGTGACAATACATAACTTACTAGAGTTATTTAAAATATTTCTTTCATATGCAATTTCAGTCTGATGGATTTCCAATCTTATTTAGCCTACCCATTGTTTGATTCCTTGAAACATTTTCTCTTGTGTTCTTTAGTTCCATCACATTTGCGCTGAAGGGGTAATTCAAATAAAATGCTACCAGTTGACTCACTGATGGGTTGGAAAGTGGGGTAAAATAAGTTGGTATGTTGGGTGGCAGCCTGACCCTGAAAAACCTCAGTTACTTTTATGATCTTTATGGGTCAATTGGCAGCACTCTGGCCTTTCATTTGAGAGAGACAGGGGTTCGATTATATTCACGCTGAAGGGGTAATTCGAAAGAAATGCAACGAATTGGTTCAACGATGGGTCGTAACGTTGGTTAAAATTCTCTGCCCATGAAAAACCGCAGGTACAGCAGTACTTAGGTTCCAACTTCTTTATGACTTATGGGTCATGGCTTTTATGGGTCATGATGTGAGTCGGCCTTTTTTTTTCATTTAAAAGACTGGATATTGATCATGATGTATATATATGTGAATATATATTTTTATATATACGAGTACATATATGTATATTTCTATATATTTATATGTATATATATATGTTGGTATTACATATATATATACAGTATATATATATATATATATATATATATATATATATATATATGTTTAGTATTATATATATATATATATATATATATATATATATATATATATATATATATGTGTGTGTGTGTGTGTGTGTGTGTGTGTGTGTGCGTATATTTGTATATACATACATATACATAAGGAGTCTTATGCAAAGATGATTTCCTGTCCAAGGTACAGAAGCACATACAGGAATACAAACAAGCATACGTTGTATTTGATATACATAGGCAGTATGAGAACACAAACAAGATTGCGAGGAGACAGAAGCTTGCCACTGTGATCAGAACTGCAAAAACTCCCATCAATTGGACCAGCTTTCCTCAAGAATAACCAGAACAAAACTGAACTATTTGCATATTTGGAAGACAATTGTTTCATCTCAAGCAGATGATACCACATGCATTATTGTCACCAAAGGGGATGCTGCACTTTGTAGCAAACTGAGCAGGATACTGCTGACCTAAAAGGCTGCACTTTCGAAGAAGAAGATACGAGTCTTTTTTTTTCATGCTGCATATGCTGCAAAGTATGAAGACATCTCAGATGCAATCACTTACAGTTCAACACCAGCAGTTGTAGAAGACGAAGACTTGTAAATCACTGAAGAGTTTGTGGTGCTTATATGTGGTAGAAGCACTTCATATATGGATGTAAAGCAGGCTAGACTTCATATCATGGCAAGGAGGCAATGAGCTTATGAATGCATTCCCCTTACAAGGGTAGCTCTAAGAGATCATTGCAAGAGAGCTGCCTTTTAAGCAGGACATTTTCGGAGCCGGTCTTTAGTGTGCCATCTAGCAATGTCCAGTCCAAGACTCTGGGGATAACAACAGATTAATTATGCCTGGTTTCCATATTGGACAGATCTGCCAGCAGTAGAAAATCTTGCCAAGGGCTGAATAAGTGTGGATGTCAGAAGGAATGCCATGGCAAGTGCAGTTGCTATAACTCTGGACTTAGCTTCACAGTCCTCTGAACCTGCACTTGCTAAAACTGGTGGCCATATTGGTAAGGTGGGTTCAGTTGATATCTTAATAACGGGAAGAGTACCAAAATATGAATTCACAATTATGGTATGGATAGTATGAAATTTTTGGAGGCTTATGGAATGGAAATATTTGAAATGTACAACTAATTTTCAACCATTTTGGAAAAGTGTCAGCCATCTGGGAAATATTCATATATTGAGGTGGCCGGAGGTTGATTTTGATTTATGGGGATAACAAGAGTCTCATGACAAATATGGTTTTTGTATCATCATTCGCACTTTTTTTCCACCTTTAAATGTCCAGACATTGCCAAAACATCTATGCATTCCTTCTTCATTCTACAAATACCATACAAATAATTCACCACAACCGTTTTAATCTTGTCATTTCATTCACAATTAACATCCACATTGTAATTTATTAAGGGAGAGTTAACTCGGTTCCTTCGTGAATTCTGACTTTGGATTAATTAGAAACTTCTTTTCTCTTCCAAATCTTTTGCATACGTCCAGCTATCATGAATTGCTTTACCTGTATGTGGCTCACCTCTTCTCTCATTCGATCATTATCTATGACATTTCCTAACCGCTTGTATGGATCCAGCACTTCCATTCGTCCACCATCCACATTAGGATTCATTGCTCCATCATACTGTACTAGTTCCCTTTTACAAACACAACCTTTCTCTTCCTCACATTCACTTTCAACTTTTCTTCTCATACAAACACTGACTGTGTAATATCTGTAGTGTCTGTCCGTTCTGTCATCAGCTTCTGGGTCCATGATTGTCACAAGCTGCTTATTCCCTGTATTCATAAAATTCTGTTTTGTTCTTCTTGATGAAAATCTTACTATACAGTACACATTCGCTGTTATATTAACTAATGTTATGCCCCATCTAATTCTTATACCCGCGTCTATCAGTATAACCCTTGCACAAAGGTAACAAGTCTTGGAATGCTTTCTTCATTCAGTTATACCTCACACATCTTACTCTGACTCAGTAACACTTTCATTCCTGTGACAAGCATATCTCTTGTAATCCTTTAAACTCTTGGTGTCTTCTTCAGTGTCTTAATTCATTCCTAACATTCATCTCCACAAACATCCTTGCATATACTCTTGCGCATTCCATTCTTGCATCATTCAGATATTACAGGTCGGCCAATTAGAATTGTCTGCTTCTGTGGGTGGTTTTAAGTGACATAACATTAATATTTTTCTTTTCAAAAAGAAAATAAAAATGTTCACGGAAAAAAATACCTATGAAATGTCAGTTGTTCACTGTATAATATATATATATATATATATATATATATATATATATATATATATATATATATATATATATATATATATATATATACATATATATATATATATATATATATATATATATATATATATATATATATATAATATACGTAAATATATACATTTACAAATATATTTACATATATAAATGTATATATATATATATAATATATATATATATATATATATATATATATATATATATATATATATATATATATATATATATATATATATATATATATATATATATATATATATATATATATATATATATAATATGTGTTTCATATTATGTCTTTAGCGTAATCTACACTCATTTTGAATCTCCCTTATGTCAAACCGATTCAGCGCTCCCAGTAGAAATGTCCTACGTAACCCGTAATCAATAGTGAAGCCTGACTCTTATTGATCAGTTGGGCTTAATTTTTACTCAGTACTTGTTGACATTTCAAGTCAAGTACAGTGAGCAACTAACATTTCATAGGTATTTTTTTCCGTGAACATTTTTATTTTCTTTTTGAACTGAGCAAGGCCACTAGTGCAGGATCTACTGTATGAGAACATTCATTTACTTTATTCACTTGTACAATATGTGAAGTTATCGTGACATGCACGTACAGTCGTACTGTACAGCAGTTGTGAATGGTAATGATGTGTGATTAGTTTCATGAAATAAAAATATACTTTTCAAAACACATTAAATCTTTATGATATGAGACTGTAATTTAATACAGTAGTACTTTTGTTTTGTTGTCTGTTCCTCTTTTAGGTTTATTCTTTCAATAAATAAAGCACGTAATATGAAGTTTTGTCAGTATAGAAATGCTTTAATGATGAAGTTGCCATTTAGCACTATCAGAGACTTTTGTAATCTGTAAGCCATGGACTCTACAGGTGCTGTAACTGTAACCCAACCCAGTGCCGGTCCCAGGTCCAGATAAACAGGAAGGGTCGGAGTCAGGAAGGGCATCCGTCCGAAAAACATCTGCCAAAACCAGTTTTGTAATGAGCCGTTGGAGATAGAAGCAGGTGGAGGAAACTAATTCAAAACAGCGACCCCGACCAGGGATTAAGCTGAGAAGGTTACCCTATCGATTCTTAGCATGTATTTCATGATGAGGTTATTAGACCAGTGCTTTTCCCTACCCAGGATTCGCCTCGTACAGTCAGTGGATGCATAATACTGTTTAATGAAACATCCTCATACATCTCCGTCCTCGACAGGGATTCGAACCCCATGCCTCTTTCGTAAAGGCGAGCTTCATAACCACTATGGTACCCAACGTATCACCACGTGCAGCGCATATATTTGCAAATATACATTAAGATATTTCTATAGTTCAAATCTCTCTCTCTCTCTCTCTCTCTCTCTCTCTCTCTCTCTCTCTCTCTCTCTCATAAATGAAAAGCTCTTTGTCCTATGAACATTCTTTGCATCATTGATATTCTTCCTGGGAGCGGTGAATAGCGATCCTATCAGTGATTAGCAATATTAACTATTCTGGTAACTCGGTGTTGTCTTGCAAGTCCAGTGGGTAGGCTATAATTCACTTGGCGGAATTGTCACCTAAGATTATGAATTAAACAGACTTTGTATAAAATCGATTTTATCAATGAAATTCAACAGTTATTTGCAGTTGCAGATTGCTTCTATTTATGTTTAATGGCCCCGAGGTAATGTTAGGTATTTATCTATATTTTAAAGAACATTATGAACATTTTTCCTTCATTTTCTGATCCCCGTATGTGGGGTAGTGCCGTCAGTGCTCCTCATGCGGTGCACTGTAGGCATTACTTGAGGTTCTTTGTAGCGTCCCTTCGGTCCCTAGCTGCAACTATACTTCTATTCATGTTCTCATTCTTCCATCTTACTTTCCACGCTCTCCTAACAATTGTTTCATAGTGAAGCTCAGAGGTTTTTTCCTGTTACACCTGTAAAACCTTTCGACTATCAAATTCCTTTCAGCGCTGAATGACCTCATAGTCCCCAGCGCTTAGCCTTCGGCCAAAATTCTATATTCCATTCCATTCATTTTCTGGTAACTGGCAAATCACTTTGCCTTATATAACGTTATCTCCTCCTTTAGGACCGGTTCAGTTTCAAAGCGTTGCAGACGCTCATCCTTTTAGCAAAATAATTTTGTAACTCTCTTAACCTTCGAACGGAAATTATTCGAGACCCCATCTTTTTCCTCGAGGCCAAAATGCCGATAATGTTTCCTCGCCGTGTTATCTAAAGCTACTTGATTCCCCTCGTGCGGAGTTTATCTTTCCCTTTAGTGGCATGCAATAACATTGCCTGGTTTTGTGTACGTTATCAATTTCTACTTCAGCAATTCGAACATACTTTGCTCTATAGCATTCATTCATTTGGTTTTCAAATGAAGAATCTGGATTGTCCAAAGTTCTCTGAAAATATTTTTTATTATATCAACGACCGCATGACACAGCTTTATTTTGTCCTCTGAAATTTCATTATTTTACAGAAATATTTTCTGACTGTGTAAAGATCACAAAAACGCTAAAGCGGAGGAATTTTGTTGGAGCGGTTTCCTTGTCACTGAAGACAAGATGAAAAGTATGTCGCCCCAGGTCTGCTTGTCTTTCATCTAGGAAAAAATTCTTTTCGTGTTGTAGAGCGTGGTAAACGTGATTTTTTGTGTAGATCAGAAATGTTGAAGGAAGGCGGTTTTTACTTTTCAAGACAATTTAATCTCAGTCTGGTAACGAATCTTATATACGTATATATATATATATATATATATATATATATATATATATATATATATATATATATATATATATATATATATATATATATATATATATATATATATATATATATATATATAT
This sequence comes from Macrobrachium rosenbergii, assembly GCF_040412425.1. Classification (NCBI taxonomy): domain Eukaryota; kingdom Metazoa; phylum Arthropoda; class Malacostraca; order Decapoda; family Palaemonidae; genus Macrobrachium; species Macrobrachium rosenbergii. Next base: position 36,984,536 of record NC_089745.1, read on the forward strand.
ATGTATATATCATGTGTGTGTGTGTACTGGCATAAGTCAGAGTCTAATCAAGTAAAGCGCAATGGAAAGAAACTGTAGGAGGCATAGGTTGACGTGGAAGGGCTAGGAGAGAGAGAACGCACACAAAACAATTAGGGTCAACACATGAACATATTTGCCTATAAACAGTAGGTTTTTTTGACTGTGTTTTTATAAGGGTTTGAAAATGCTAAGGGACTCTGTTCCCCGTTCCTCTTTCAAATTAGATTGACCCGTTGGCCCTTTCCCTTATTTGATTAGTTCCAACCACCAAATATGAGATCTCCTTTCACTCGCATGTTCCTCAATTAAACTAAGATATACTTAACTTAACTTACGACTTCGTCTTTTATCTAGAGTTAGCCTTTAATAGTTTCTGCAGAACAAAAGGTTAATATCCTTGATACGGATTCTCTCACAAGGACATATTAATTTGGGAGATGAATGTGTGTAGCTTCTCAGTCAGTTAATCAACTCGGTCATTTTGCTTCTTATTCTCTAACCTTACTACACACACCGATTCAAAAGTTACGATTACTGCACACTAAAATATTACATTAATTAGGTTATAGGATATTACTCGGACTCGGTAATGTTTAGGTTATTGTGGCAAATTTGATGCCCACTTGTAATGGCTAGAGTTGCTTTGCATTGTATAGTCACAGTTGCCACTTGGGTCTGGGTCGACTACTGGGTGTCAGACCATAATCGAACCACATCTAACAAGTGCGAGTTGATTCCCCTACCACTGAGCTACTGAACAGTTGTTGCCTCAGGAACAGGAAATTAATCCCGTAATTCCAAGCAGATATATGCAAAGAAGATAAGAGGATTTGTGTATAATCTGTTTGCTGAACTTCGCACTTCGTATCCTTTTCATATGTGACCTTTCCCCATTATTCTCAATAGACCTCACACTTTACCTGTTCATCCATC
>NC_089745.1:36987989-37045489 GCF_040412425.1 Macrobrachium rosenbergii
AACAGTAATTGCTCCATCTTTCAGGTTTACAATTTACCCTAATAACCTCACTCTCCCTCACATTTATTCTTAATGTTCTCTTCGTGCAAACACTTCAAGCTCTTTTATTACCTTAGTTTCTGGTGCTTGAACACCCAAGGAAACATTACACAGCCTGTATATATATATATTATATATATATATATATATATATATATATATATATATATATATATATATATTATATATATATATATATATATATATATATATATATATATATATATATATATATATATATATATATATATTACACAAGAAATATATATGTACAGTATATATATGTGTGTTTGTGTTTGTGTTTTGTGTTTATATATATATATATATATATATATATATATATATATATATATATATATATATATATATATATATATATATATATATATATATATATATGTATACACATATATACAGTATATATATATACTGTATATACACTAGGTTATGACTCAAAATAAAAATTTTGCCTGGTATGAGATTTATTGAACATTTTGGTACTAATCACAAAACCTAATTCATTTTATTCAAATTTGAAAATATGTCCCCCACACAAGCCATTTTGTATGAAACATTTCAATAGGCCTATCTGATATTGGTGCAAAAAAAAAATCTCAAACTAGATATTGTTTGACAACAAACCGATCGTTTAAATACTTGTCTTTTTTGCATATTTCACTAAATTCTTCCATCACTTTAACAGCTCTCAGCTATCATGTTTGATCGTGGAATATCAAGCACTGACCGTGCCCCTGTTCAATGAGTTTTCAAGCATTTCAGGGCACTGGCACATCTCAACTCGGTAATTCCAAAGTGGAGGTCCCTGTAGCTGGTTTCCTTGAATTTTTGACCAGTGAACCACGCTTCTTGCCAGCTGTTGGCGATGAAACTCACTGGACGTTCAAAATATTACGCCATGATGGTAGTAAAAAGTATGCAAGGAGCGTATAAATGGCCCTCGAGTTCCATCGGGGCACTGTGTAGTGAAGGCAATTTCTTCCATTTGATAATTGGGAATGAATCATGCTTCTTGTAATGCTGGAATGCTTTGCATAGTTCATATAAGAACTTGAAGTCATCTCTCCAACCGGGTTCTCAGTCTTTTCCATTTGAGTCTCGGCCTTGTACTCAGTTTGTAGATTATTATAATTTTCTAACAGTTCATCGACGAATTTGTAGTTCAGACTCGGCTTTGTAGTTGTTTCAGAAACATAGAAGTCAAGAACATGCCTCAATATTCTGCCCAATATGTGATGCTGACACCCAATGTATTGAGGCACGTCTAAGCCCATTTCATTCATAGTTTCTCTGAATTCTTGCAACCACACCATTTGAACGTCCAGTGTTTACGGCAGTTGTGTCACACACAATCATTTTAATGCTTGACCAGGCATCATATTCATCAATAACTTTCGAGTGCATCATATATATCTTTTGAAGATCCACTTTTGCACCGTACAACCCCTGGTCTTACATCTCTAGTTGCACTTTTGATGCAGACCACTTGGTATTCCTGTTTCACTAATCTTTTCCCATCAAAATGGAGACAATAATCCTTCTCTTCCTTTAGAAGTGAATTAATCTTACCCTTCTTTTTTTCTGCAAGTCTGATAACTCCTAACCATACTCCTGATTGTGTTGGTGTAGGAAGAGGCACGCCTTCTTCTGCAAGACTTGCACAAACTTTAGATGCCTTGTTGGTAGACAGACTCTGGCGACTCACTAATTTTGTGGCCTGGTGTGTAGCAGATGGTTTTTCTCTTGTTCGGCACTGGCTCTTCATCAGAACTGTCCTCTGTTACACTGCTAACATTTTCACCTGAACTAACAGATTCACTTTCCATGTCAGATATAGTAGCACTTTGTTCATGTGATATTGGAAGATGTCTCTGTCTTTTGAAGGATGTATAGAGGACTTAGGTGCTGGCTTGTGAGTGGTGTATCCAACCTTCCCACCTGACTCAATTTGTTTGTGATAAAGCTCTTTATCCTCACGGCACAGCCAAACACCATCAACTTTGGTGATGTCAAAAATGCTCTTCATACCATTCAAAAAAGCCTTCCTTTGGTCTCATGTTGATTCTTCTCATATAAAGTATCATTTTTGTCAGTCGTGCATTAATGGCTTGCTGACTGAGAATAGGAAAGCTGAATTTTCCCCACAACTCTGATAATTCCTGACAAGTCCGTTTTATCCTAGTACTTTTCATTTTGTCTTCTTCCAGTAACATGTGGTATCTTCCCAAAACATGCCGTTTTTGAGGTAGCCTGGTGAAACTTGTCAAGCATTCAACACGAGGAAGATCACGCCGCATTGTATGAATGGATGATGGTAGATTGAAGTCCATTTTGTGCATTCTTTTTCACAGTATCACTAGACTTAAAGTACGCCATGTTTCCCGTTTCTCTGAAATACAAGAACATATGATTGTTAGAACTGCAAATCAACACTTCAGTATGAGTATAAAACTAAAATGCAAAACTCTTTTCAGTAGCATTAATGCAAACTCCTATAGAAATTACCTGGTGAGAGCCAGGCAGCACATCCAATGGCTGTCAAGTCCGAGAGGGAACTGAACATTACTGAAGCTACTGAGCCAGCCTATGATGATGCAATAGATGATGCAATACACCCAAACACACTGTGGTAGTATTGCATCATCCAAATTTTACTCTGAGAAAATCACCCAAGGATTCTATTCTAGGGTTTATCACTTGTTAAATTGTGATCAATAGTCTCAAATTAAAATACAATTGGGCTCATGAAACCTGAATTATCAACAAGGCATTACTCATTCTGCTTGAATAGCATATAAAATACTTGTTTGTAAGGTGTCTAAGATAACAAAATGCATAAAATGTCTCTAAAATTTTTTTCGACAATAATTCCCTATTTTGGTGAGAACTCTGGTAACTTTCAGTGCATCGGTGGGGGACCTTTTTTTCACACAATATCAAAATAACGGTGATTTTATAATAAGTGATAGGAATCTCATCACATAAAATAGCAGGAGTATTAAAATTTGAAAAATATTCTTTTCTCATAACCCTAATATACACATAATATATATATATATATATATATATATATATATATATATATATACATATATATATATATATATATATATATATATATATATATATATATATATATATATATATATATATATATATATATATACATACACACACACACAAGCAGATGCTCGCTATTGCTCGCATTTGCTAGTCCATGTGTTGAGATTGAGATCTGTGAGTGGAAAATTCTTTCCAAAAACTCATTTATGTCTTGTAGCAGGCATTACACTTGTACTTCCATCGACATCTGCAAGATACATGACATTTGTGCTCGTGCTTGCCGTCTTGCTTGATCATGCTGTCGCATGTCTTGTAGCCTTACTTCACACTGCTGAAGATTCTCACTTGCACGTCTTTGTGCATAATTTTCTCGTGCAGCGTTAAGTCTTTGGCCGAGTATTCACGGTCAGGTTTATTTGTCAGCCCATCTGCCACTTCATCGAAACTGACGTTTAAACTTACGTGTAGACGACAGTTTGTGGGCGGAGTCAGTCCACTCGCCAGAACGGATGAACTGATGGAATTACCTAAAGTTTATCCGACCGACTAACAGGTGATCGCACGTATGGACGGGTAAGCAACGATTTTGTGACAGTTCGCCGCTGGATTTCGTCTTGGAAGGATGTCAGCCGCTCGGACCAGAATATGCAAAAACCTTGTATAGACCTAATTCTTCTCATTGTTAGACCCTTCTGCGCTATTTGTAGACCGTTGTGAGTCCGAATCATATGATAAAAAATTTTTAAAAATATGTTTTCATGTGACACAGGCAATTTAGTATAGGCTTTGGCCAGTGTCCTTCCTTTTTTTGAAAGGTGTTATTAGTGCAAGAAGGGTTCACTGTTTATTTCATAAAAATTACTGGACCAACCCCCAGGTCTAATTTAAACTTATATTCATTAATATTGTAAGAGAATAGACATCTCTCTTTAATAGGCAACATTTAGACATACTCTGTTATGCTTTTTTGCTTCTTTCCTATTTTTAAGTGAATTGCCGCAGCTGCTGGTCTTTGTGTCTCCACTTCCTTATCAGTCAACAGTTTCCATTGCTGCCATATAGTGTTGCCACGACGAAGGCTAGGCGAGCACTGAGGGCAGTGACCTTGAGTTGGGGTCCGACTGACAGTTCTACTCTTTACGTGTGGACGCTCATCCGTCGAATGGTCATGGGTGAATTGACTGGTCAGCCTGATCGTGAATACCAGGCCTTTGGTTCTGATCTGCCTCAGTTCCAACAGCTCGCCTTTGTGCATCTCTCGGTCTGGCCACAGACAATCTCTGGTCTCGTTGTTCATTAGTTTCTGTGGCCCATCTTTGTGCCTTCCTTGCTCAGTCAACAGCCATTCTTTGTTCCGGCTTTTCATAAGTTTCTGTGGCCCTCCTCTGTGCCTCCCTTGCTCTGCCAGCAGCCATTCTTTGCACCCTCTGTTCGTCGGTTCCTCTCTGCTTGTCTTTGCCTGTCTCTTTCCCAAGCTGCCATTGGCGGTCCCAGTCCATCACCAGTAGCGCCTTCTGTTGTTCTAGGGTTACCCGATGAGACCATTTCGAAACGAAAATAACAAAGCTCAGCCAAAAATCCTTTATTATATGCCATTGGGTCAGTTAATGTTGAAAATTTCGGGACAGTTATTAAAATATTCTTGAAGACGTCTTCACAATTCCAGGATCCCTTGAAGCAGTCTTAAATTCTTAGACTCCAGGATCCTGTGAAGCTGTCTTCAGCTCTGAAATGGATCCTTGTCGGATCCGCTTCCCTTCAGGGAAGCAATCCAGAATCTGTTTTTGGAAGAATATCTAACATCTCCTGCAGAAATGCCCATTGGATTATGACGTCTTCTTAAATTTTATAGACTCCAGAATCCTGAAGCCTTCAGAATTCCCAGAAGCCTCCAGACACAAACATCAGAACACAAAACACACATGCAGAAAGGCAGCCAAGGCAGACACACACATCGACACAGAAAGGCAGCCAAGGAAATTTGTATATATATATATATATATATATATATATATATATATATATATATATATATATACAGTATATACATGTATATATATGTATATATATACATATATATACATATATATACACTGAATATTAATGGTCGGTAAAAAAAAAGGACAAACACCGTTCATACACGCCAGTTATTGTGAGATAGTACTTGAAATTATGGCAGATTAAACCTGGGGTTTTGCTTCTGTCTGGCCAAACTCGTATACACTCGATTTGAGGCACTTCTGCTTAATCGCTTGTGACAAAGACGTTACTCTTTCACTAAAATTGGCATGAGATTAAAAGACTTGTCTATATTCAAACTGGATGGGTTTGATTGCTATCATTTATTTTATTGAAGAAATTAATTTGAAATTAAGACTTCGTCCTTCGGGGGGCTCTAATACGATGTTAAAGGTGACCCGCAACTTCTCTTTGAAGTGAGGGAAGCTTTTTAATGCTTAGCAAAGCGTTCATTTTGGATTTTATGCCTTGAGTGAAAATAACTGGGTTATTGCGAGTAAAAATAACAGAAATGAAGTTTTGACTTTCTCCTACAAACTCCTAACATGCGGAAGAGATGTACGCCTTTGATTCCAAGTAAAATAATGCTATGTAATTAAAAAAAATATTAATATTACGTTCTGCTGTTTCTCGTCAAGGATAGCAATGAAGATAAAAGATAAAAAAGATACATAGATGATAGAGAATAGTAAGATTTGTTAAGGTTTCTTTTAACAGTTTTCTAAAGCCCAACAGAATAAAAAAAAATGCACCAGTTCGTATTGTCTTTTCTTTAGTCGTTCATTTTTTTTACTTTTGAATTTACCTCTTTTCAAGTTTTCTGTCTTTTCTCGTTTAAAGAGTCAGGAGAGTCATTATTACGAGGCCAATTTTCTGCGTCTGTGTTTTTATGACTTCACAAAATCGTTATTTCATTGTTGCGAATAAAAAGAGTCAAAATGCTGTCTTGTGCTTGTTTCTTCTCTTCTGGGGCCTTGTGCAGAGGTTCATCTCGGGAGGATTTGAAAGAAGTTTTGTTTTTATAGTATTCTGAATTTTACCCTTATTAAAAATATTAAAGGGGAGGGACGAATTCGGTTCATATGAATTTATATGTCTGCTCTCAATTGTACAGGGTGACACACACATACACACACACACACACACACACACACACACACAAAGAAACCTGAGAACAGGTGCGGACGATACGAGAAAGCTGTGAAGGTCACTAAAACATTCGTTAGAGTAAAAATAAAATTGGAATGACAAAAAGAATATCATACTTCAAACTGTATTACCAGAGAATAAAAGGTATTATTATCTTAGAATGTAGACGTAGAAATGAAACGGTAGCAAAATAGCTGTAGATATTATTCTATGATAAAGTAGATTTGTTCTTAAATAATACATCCGTTTACATAGGGTGGTACATTTTCTGACAGCCTGAAAATGTAGCCGTATTAGAAGAACTCGGGAATAAATACAAACGGATGTAATATTAATGTATTGTGTTGATTAATTCCTAATGTGAATGCATTGCGTAATATATTGGTAAGGGCAGAAGCAGAGCAATTTAATTTATTGAGGTTTTGTGGTCCCTTAATCTCCCCTATACTGTTCTGATAAAGGGACTGCTTTGAATCTAAATAATATGAAAAAGGCTTAATAATAGAGTTCGAAATTCCAGTGAAAATTTCGCAATTAAGCAGAACTGATAACGTAAGCATCTTCCTGTTTAATTTGAGTGCGCGCGTTAGCATAAACCTATGTATAAATTTGGGTATATATTCAATTAAACTTGTATGCAAAATAGCTGTTTTCAAAAAGCTACTATCACATATTGGCAATTTTGCAACAATAATTAGTTTTCCATGGAAAACCTATTAACTGACATTGATTACAATTGTGGCATGAAATACGTTTTAGTATTATGATTTTCATTCTTGGGATACATCCACGATTTGAATTCTTTCATTCTCTCTACGTAAGTCTGTTTCGCACCTTTATTCGATCGCTGATCAGGGAGCCGAAAGGAATAGTATTTATTGAATTATTTCCTTAATAAACCGGTGTGCTTCTGTAGCTTGATAGTAGTCGGCTGTTGTGTGTCGCAGGTAGGTGGAGAGTGAAAGAAGAGAAATAAACAGTAATAGATATCATGGCTGGAAAGGCGAGGTTGAGGCGTATACGGATTATTATTCATCACCTAGGGCGGAAATATTCATAAATATCACATTTATCATGTAAGCGTATTCTGTTCAATATGTAAACGCCATCGACATTATACTGTTTCCAATCCCTCTTGTCGTTTTAGGCGTTTCCTCCCACTCTGCCAAATATACTTGGTTGGAAGTGACCGTGTTTAGTCCTTGTTAATTCTTACCCTTAGGAGCAATGATGATCCTTGTTTGGCCCTACTCTCCAATCTTATCATCGCAAATCTCTTCAGGTATTTGGACTATGAGATTATTTAGAAAACAGGATCAATAGAACAAGTGCAAAATATCATCACAACTTGTAACAAAACATTTTCATCATTCGATTTGCAATTATTGAGGAAGATAGAAAGACAAGAGGTATAATATACGACTGCGAGTAGAACGAAGGAGTTTTTTCTTCTCACGTCGCGTCCTCCAGACCTTTGTTGTTTCCGAGGGTTCTTAAATCATCTTTTTTTTATCTTTCATAAGTTAATCGTTACCTCCTTTTGTACTGACCTCGAAATCATTTATATGTTTTCCATTCTGTTATTCTCTTCCCCCAAAGAAGTGAATAATCACACAAAAACACACCACACACACACACATAACGCACACATATATATATACATATACGTACATATACTGTATATACACACGAATGTTCTTGGAAAATTCTGCTATTAGGTATATGCCTACCCTTAAGAAATAAAAAAATTCTTAAGGGTATTCACACTTAATTTTCTAAATGTATTTGTCGTTTAAAATACTCGACACAGTTATTTAATATTTTCGTTCAGAGATTTTTTTTATTTCCATACTTATAGCCACAAATCAATCAATCAATCCATACTCATTTCCTTATGTCCCAAGAGCAGCTTAGCTTGGACGTAGCTCAAAATATGTGCCACGTTTAAGAAAAAAAAGCATTGTTTAAGTCGTTACCCACTGTAAAATATTACGAAGGGTCTTTGTATGATAAGAAAATCTAGCACTGATTATTTTAGTATGCTTTAGGTCTGTAATACTGTACATTCAAACACTAGCCAAATTGACTGAGAACGTTTGACACGGCAGCGCCCCTCCCAGCCCTTGTCCTGCCCAAAACGACAAGAAGGGTTGGAAGTACTATGGTGGTGTAATGCTCCCTCTCCGCAAGAGCTTGTGCTGGTGTAAGCCAGCTTCCTCGGAAAGAAACAAATGAATTAAATGTAGATTATCAATTACGCAAAACTTGATTTTGCGAGTAAACTACTAAGGCGTTACTCTGGTCGTTAGAAAAAATAATTCTATCATATCACTGAAATAACTTGCAATCGTTGTGCCATTGAACCTCAAATTTTTGGGGGGAGACCACTCACTTTTGAATATTTTCTGCTGTTCTAATGAAAACTTAAAATTCAGTGAAGCAGCCAGATATCTCGGACATTCACAATTCATGGCACGGTTTACCCACTGAATTTAACGAATGCCCTAACTTTTACTGATTAGGGCATTCTCTACAGTTTCATCTTGATAACTTGAGAAATACAGTAATCAGAAACTGGATGTTTTCGAGAAATTTACCATTTGCAAGGGCGCAGTTTGAGCTTAGACACCAGGTTTCGTCCTCATTCAGTGTCTAGTTTTACATGACTGCTGGACCACAAGTAAATTAAGCTCAAAGCGCTAGATGAAACCATCCCAATTATAAAAAGACAAGTACTCATCATGACCGTATCAAATAACTCGTTACTTGTAATACTCCTGTCATTAGGCGCTGAGTTAGAATTTGCATTTAATTCACATTCCGATACCGCGTACATGTCTGAAAGAGTTTGAACGATGGAACTGATATGGGAAATCAATATGATTACCGCCTTCACATCAATATTCATAGTACTGGAACAATCGCCCTTCAATCGATGTATCTGCATTTAAATGGAAAATTGCACTTCATCGGTCAGAATTCCCTTCATGGTTGCATTTGTCATTTTTGTGACGGCTTTTGAAGGGTTGCAGAGTTACGCTTCATTTCAGTAGTCATATTTATGGTTTTCCTGCTTGAACACTTTCATTATTGTTATAAAAATGTGAAGTCTTCGAAGAAAAGGAAATATTTAGCAGAGAAAACTGATGTTTTGTAGGTGATTTCAACTCATTTTATTCATCGGCAATGATTATATGTATATATATATATATATGTATATATATGTATATATATAATATATATAATATATATACATATATATATATACATATATATATATATATATATATATATATATGTACATATATATATATATATATATATATATATATATATAATATATATACATATATATATATACTGTATATATACAGTACATATATAAATACACCATTCATTCGTTCGTAATAGGAAATGCAGTGAAAATATTGCACTCTTTTTTCATTATAATTATCAACTTTAAGAAAAGGTAGAAAAGACCAATTTCATTAAAAGCCACAGGTGTCATAAGCCTCTTTAAAGAATGACATTTATATGAGCGACCCAATTCCTATTTTTCTCTCTCTCTCTCTCTCTCTCTCTCTCTCTCTCTCTCTCTCTCTCTCTCTCTCTCTCTCTCTCTCTCTCTCTAATGACATTTAGGACCTTAAATTCAAAGGTGAAAGTGGATTTCCGTCGACTTATTTTTCTGTTTTTCCCCAGAGAGCGGAGTTGGGTTTCCCGTTCCTGTTAGCTATTAATATTGGTAAGAAGGGGAAGTGGTCATTTTTAATCTCCTCTATTCGTTTGAATTACTGTCCCCACAAGTGGGAAATGTGAATTTATTCCATTCGGATTTTATTGCTGTACTTCTATTACTATTTAACAGCACTTAAACAATTGTGTTTTTGTTCCTTTATAATTTAATGCTAAATATTTATATCTCCATTCATCAGGATAATAACAATGCCTATTTCTTGTGCATTATTATGTATCGCTTATTATTTAGGCATTGATGAAAAGTTCTTGGCTTATAATCTACGCATAACTTCTATTAAATTGGTAAATTTATAAGAATAGAAACGCCGACTTGAACCAGAAACCTCTAATTGATATCTTTACCTCTCAGGTGATCACTTGGATAATGGCCGTTCGAGGTAGATGGAGAGGCCTTCCTCCCCTCTGCTCCTGCCACTTCCTCTGTCTGCCACTGCTGCTGCTTCTGCTCCTCTCACAAAACAGGTAATGTCAATAACTCTTTCCGTTTTCTTTTTTTTTTTTTCTTTCTTGGGAATTGACGAGTTGTGCCATCAGAGAGGAATATAGCCTAAAGGTTCTCCTTTCCTGATGATACGGACATTCAGGTGACGGTTTCTCAGAAACATTTTGCATGTATGTACAGTGTCTGCTTTTGTTCATTAAATAAGAACTCAGTGGTGGTAGACTTCGATTGAATTTTATTTTTGTATGTGGGCATGTAAGTGACATTTGCTTAGGGTACATATCCTTGTTCTTTTCTGAAAGGAAGAAATGAATGTCACAGCAAAGGAGGAAAAGGATATCGCCTGTGGGTTGTACCTTGGTATTGATAATGACACGGGTCGGTCTGTCGCTTTAAGGTGCAGGTGGATCGAGTTTGTTGGGGGCACAGTATGGTTCTCACACGTGGCTTATATTGAATTCTTCGGTATCAAGTAAAATTCCGAGGCATGTGTGCTGGCATCGTTCTCATCCGGTGCTCAGTTCATGAAGCACTTGGGACCTTTGGTAACCTTTCACACGATAAGACCAAAACAAGTAATTGAATTGTATGTTTCTGTGTGATGTTGTACGAGCTGTGTATTCAGTTGATTTATAAGTGCATTTTGTTTCTTCATTACTATTGTAATTATTATAATTTATGCTAGTGACAAGTGCCAAAGTCTGGAGAGGAAACTGATTATATACGCCAATGATGCTACTCTTGTGGCTGTTGTTCCTTCTCCGCGCCTTAAGTCTGTGGTTGCAGAATCCTTGAATAGAGATTTGGCACGCATTCATGAGTGAAGTAGGCTTTGGAGTTGGAAGCTTAACCCTTCGGAAACTCAAAGCATAATAAATATTCGATCCAGAAGACTTGCTTTTACATCATGATTTACTTTTTAATGGGTATAGTTTTAAATTACAGTGATTTTAGGTTAACTTTTGATATGAAATTGGCTTTTGAGAATCGTTTTACGTAATACTGCTTCCTCAGTTTCTCAAAAACATGGTATCTTGCGGAAATGTTTTAGAATGTTTGAAAAGGAAGCTATCATATCTAAGTGTTTTAACCTTTCTCTTCTTCCTTGTTTGGAGTACTGTTCTCCAGTGTGGTTCTCGGGTGCTGACTCTCTCATCTCAAACTCTTGTATAAAGTTATGTCATCAATCAAGTTTATTTTACCAACTCATAATATTGACCTACGGCATTGACGCAGTGAGTTCATTATGCTTGTGACATAAAATGTACCATAGCAGCAACATCCTTGCACCCTTCGTTATCTGACCTAGTTGTTTTTACTCACAACACTAGGCAGGCTGCTGCTGCAAACGGTGTGTTGTTTTCTAGCATCAGTCTTAATACTACTCAGTTTGCTAGGAGTTTTAAATTGGCTACAACTAAAGAGGAATGGCTTGCCTAGTGCAGTTGTGGAGTCTTCTGATCTCCAAATATTTAGGCAAAGAGCAAATTCATTCCTGCCCTCTGCTTATGTCTCCTGAATGTCAGGTGCATCGGTCTCATTTTATATTCCCTCACATTTATTTATTGATCACTTTTTCGTATAACTTGTCTCTCTGCAGGTTGATTTTCCTTTAGAGCCCTTTTGGGTTTATAGTCTGTCCATAACGGGTTTCAGCTGGAGATTTAAAGAAAGGTAGCAGAAAGTAATTTTAGAGGACGTCATTTCAGTTTATCCAGTGATTTTTCGTTATTGTTTCTTAAGAAAGCCTGGCCATTGTTAATAATTTGGTTCAAAAAGGGAATAACAGAGAGATTTCAGTCTTGTGTAGTTATTCCTTACTGGGTATAGGAAGTATTGACAAAGATGGAAGGTTAAACGTGGAGAGATGACCCCGCAGAGTTTCGGCTAAGCGGTATTGAGAGTTTTATTTTTTCCCCTCTTCAGAAGGGCTCTGCTCGTCCTGACGATAATTGCAAAAACAGTGGAACCATTGGCGTCCCTCGAAATACCCAAGAGCAAACTTCTGCCTCTCAAAACGAACCCCTGAATACGCCTACCGGATACCATGTTTCACATTCCATCTTGGTCTATATTCCTTACTGTCTTCAGTATGGAATGAATACACAAGGCTTTCAGAACCGCTCTTTTATTCGCGGGTTCAGCCAAATTTTCAACTAAAAAGAATTACTATAAAATCAGTTTAGCAGCTACAGCTATTCTTTTCGACAGAACATTATTATTATTATTATTATTATTATTATTATTATTATTATTATTATTATTAATTATTCCACAATAAGCTGTAGGTCCCGTTGCTAAGTCAACCAATTGGTTCTTAGCCATGTAAAATAAGTTAATTAGGAGGCTATTAATCAGCTCAGTGGTCTTAAAATTAAGGTATACTTTTTTTTGGGGGAGGGGTCTATCGCAGTCATCCCTATTCGACTGGGTGGTTTTTATAGCGTGGGGTTCCGGGTTGCATTCTGCCTCCTTAGGAGTCCATCACTTTTCTCACTATGTGCGCTGTTTCTAGTAGCCCACTCTTCTGCATGAATCCTGGAGCTACTTCGGCATCTAGTTTTTCCAGATTCCTTTTCAGGAATCTTGGGATAGTGCCCAGTGTTCCTGTGATTATGGGCACAATATCCACTGGCATATCCCATATCCTTCTTATTTCGATTTTCAGGTCTTGATACTTATCAATTTTTTCTCTTACTTTCTCATCTACTCTGGTGTCCCATGGTATTGCCACATCAATGAGTGATAGTATTCTTGATTTTGTCAATCAACGTCACGTCTGGTCTATTGGCACGTATCACCCTATCTGTTCTGATACCATAGTCCCAGAGGATCTTTGCCTGAACGTTTTCTATCACTCCCTCGGGTTGGTGTTCATACCACTTATTACTGCAAGCTAGCTGGTGTTTCTTGCACAGGCTCCAGTGGAGGGCTTTTGCTACTGAATCATGCCCCTTTTGTACTGGTTCTGTACAAGAACCAGACATTCGCTTGCTATGTCGTTTATGGTCTTGCCTTTCATATTGCACTTCCTGTATATGGGTGAGATGTTATTTCCATCTGTTGTTCTTTGAACATATCTGGTTCTTAGGGCCTGTTCTTGTGACGCTGTTAGCATTGCTGTTAGCATTCCTTCCGTTTCCTTCTTGAGTTCTACCCCTTTGTAGCCATTGCCATGTTTCATCGATGGCCAGTTCTTTTGTCTGTCTCATGTACTGTCCGTGCATTGGTTTGTTGTGCCATTCCCATGCACTCGTTAGCTGCTCGTCTTCACTGGTTTTCAGATACTGTCCCAGTGCTCTTCTCTCGATGTTGACGCAGTCCTCTATGCTTAGTAACCCTCTCCCCCCTTCCTTTCGTGGTATGTATAGTCTGTCTGTATTTGCTCTTGGGTGTAGTGCTTGTGTACTGTCATGTTTCCTAGTTTTCTGGTCTATGCTGCGGAGTTCAGCCTTTGTCCACTCCACTACTCCTACACTGTATCTGATTACTGATACTGCCCATGTTTTTTATGGCTTTCGTCATGTTTCCAGCGTTGAGTTTTAACTTGAGTATCGCCTTAAGTCTCTGCCTATATTCTTTCCTGATCGTGTCCTTCACCTCTTGGTGTTTTATATCCTCTCCTATCATTCCCAGGTATTTGTATCCTGTCTTATCTGTGTTTGATACTATTCCCGTCTGATAGCTTTATCCCTTCAGTCCTTGTTACTTTGCCTTTTTGTATGTGGACCAAGGCGCATTTTTCTATTCCAGACTCCATCTTGATGTCCCCAGATACAACCCTTACAGTCTGGATTAGGGTATCTATTTCCTTGATGCTCTTACCATACAGCTTGATGTCGTCCATGAACATCAGATGGTTAATTCTGTTTCGCCCTTTCTTTATTTAGTACCTAGAATCCATCTTCTGCAGTACTTTTGTTCTGGGAATCATGGCTACTACGAAGAGTAGTGGAGACAGTGAGTCGCCTTGAAAGATCCCTCTCCTGATGTTAACTTCTGCTAGTCTTATCCCAGAGCTTGTAAGTACTGTATTCCAGCTGCGCATTGTATTTTTTAGGAAGCTGATGGTGTTTTCCTCTGCCCCAAATATTTTCAGACAATCTATTAGCCACGTGTGCGGTATCATGTCGAAGGCTTTCTTGTAGTCAGTCCATGCCATGCTTAGGTTGGTTCTCCTTCTCTTACTATTCTTCATTACCATTTTGTCTATCAGGAGCTGGTCTTTTGTGCCCCTACACTTCCTTCTGCAGCCTTTCTGTTGGTGGGGGATGGTGTCTGTATCCTCTAGGTAGTTGTGTAGCCTTTCACTGATGATACCTGTTAGTAACTTCCACATTATTGGTAGTCAGGTGATAGGTCTTTAGTTACTTGCTATATATCCCTTGTTCTTGTCTTTCTGTACTAAGGATGCTCTCCAAGTGGTCATCCATTTGGGCGCATGGTGGTTTGTGATACAGTGCTTGAGTATTTGTGGGTGTAGGGCCTTGAAGTTTTTGAGCCAGTATCCATGGACTTCATCGGGACCTGCGG
This sequence comes from Macrobrachium rosenbergii, assembly GCF_040412425.1. Classification (NCBI taxonomy): domain Eukaryota; kingdom Metazoa; phylum Arthropoda; class Malacostraca; order Decapoda; family Palaemonidae; genus Macrobrachium; species Macrobrachium rosenbergii. The sequence continues at coordinate 37,003,012 of NC_089745.1, forward strand.
CTTTCCAGTTGGTCATTTTCTTTAGTTGGTGTCTTACTGTGTCTGTCGTGATCTCGGTGAATGTTTGTTTTATTCTCCCCATTTCTTCTGCCTTGACTTCCTGGAGCCATGTTGCATGATTGTTGTGTGATACCGGATTGCTCCTTATGTTTCCCCGAGTCTCTTACTTGGTTCGTCTTCAGGAATTTCCTGGAGGTTGTCTTCCCCCTCTTAGTTGTCTGTATAGTCTTTAATAGTTTAATGGGTGGTTCCGAAGAGTTTGTTCTGTTGGTATGCTTTGTTCCTGTTCATGTACCGCTGGATCTTATGTGCTTTGACTTTAAGCATCTGTTTTATATCTTCTGTTGTGTTGTTTAGTCCCTTTTCCTGTACTTTGTATTTCTCATTCAGTTCCTCTCTTATTATTATTATTATTATTATTATTATTATTATTATTATTATTATTATTATTATTATATTTATTATTATAATTATTATTATTATTATTATTATTATTATTATTATTATTATTATTATTATTAATAATAACTCCCACCACGTGTTATGCACTATCGAAATGAAGTCGTATGTCTATTAGGCTGTTAATACTTCCTCATATCTAAGAGCAAGGAACAAATTCATGAACGTTTGTTGATACGTTCAAGTAGTTCGATAATATATTTCAATTTCCACTTACTTTATGCATTATTGGATAGTGCAATATCATTTGCAACTGTGCGTAATGGCATTAAAGCAATGTGTCTATAACAGTTTGGGATGTATTTGTATTTATTTCCGAATTTGTACGTTTATGTGGACCTGAATTTATCCTGATCAAGCTTTTATTGCCTTTGACGTTATTTCATTGGTCGTTTTTGCTAGTTCCATGTGTATTGGCACTTGAATATGTATTGCGCAAGTGTTAGTTATTTAATTTTCAGCTTATATAAGCATAAATTATTCTTTGCAAGTGAAGTCTTATCTCGTGGATTGTATGGTTTGTATTTATGCTTTATGACAATGATTTTTGTTGATTATCCGAACTTCCTGACAAAGGAAAGCTTTTGAGTAAAGAGTAGCCTCATATATATATATATATATATATATATATATATATATATATATATATATATATATATATATATATATATATATATATATATATATATATATAAATATATATATATATATATATATATATATATATATATATATATATATATATATATATATATATATATATATATATATATATATATATATATATATATATATATATATATATATATATATATATATTTATAAATTTATATATATAATACATATATGTATATATAATGTATATATATATATATATATATATATATATATATATATATATATATATATATATATATATATATATATATATATATATATATACATATCTGTGTGCATTTTCAAGGATAATTTCAATGAAAATTTTGAGGCCACCTCGTTAAAAAGGAATATTATATATATGTATATATATATATATATACATATATGTACATATACAAATAATATATATATATATGTGTGTGTGTTTGTGTGTATGTCAATACATATATATATATACATTATATATACATATGTGTGTTAATTTGTTAGTAAAAACAAGCCTCTCTTACATATATACATATATATATATATATATATATATATATATATATATATATATATATATATATATTTATATTTATATTTATATATGCATATATATATATATGTATATATATATATTATATATACATATATATATATTATATATACATATATATATATATATATATATATATATATATATATATATATATATTTATATATATATAAGATAAAGCCTCCCGCTTTTAAGTATGCCTTTGGTGATAAAGTTTCCAGTCCCAAGCTATTTCCACTAATAGAGGTTAATGCTGATACACTGTACCCCAATCAAAGCTAGGTCGACCAGTGGGCAGTAGACTGGGATCAAAACACGCAAGTTGTTATCTCAAGCACAGATTCTCCCTCTCTTTCTTTAAATTATACATATATATATACATATATATGTATATGCATATATATATATATATATATATATATATATATATATATATATATATATATATATATATATATATATATATATATATATATATATATATATATATATATATATATAGAGAGAGAGAGAGAGAGAGAGAGAGAGAGAGAGAGAGAGAGAGAGAGAGAGAGCTGCGCTTGAGTTAACATCTTCAGTGTTTTGATCCCAGTCTGCTGCCCACTAGCTTCGACTTGGGTATTTTGTATCAGCGTTAGTCATTATTAGTAGAAACAGCTTTGAAACTCCATCACCAAAGGCATTCTGCTATATATATATATATATATATATATATATATATATATATATATATATATATATATATATATAAATATAAATATATATATATACACATATGTAAAAATGTGTATGTGTGTATATATTCATATATATATATATATATATATATATATATATATATATATATATATATATATATATATATATATATATATATATAGTGTATATATATAAATATATAGTAGATAAAGACAAAATCCACAAAGGAAGAGAAACAATGGAGTGCTGCAAGGCCTTTCGACTTATAGTCCCTTTACTTAGCTAAGTAAAGGACTAGAATTCGAAAGGCCTTGCAGCACTCCATTGTTTTTCTTTTCCTTCGTAAATTTTGTCTTTATTTATTTATTCATCATGTTCCATATTTTCGTTATTCAGTTATACATACATATACATACATACATACATACATACATACATATACATACATACATCATACATATGTATATATATATATATAAATATATAATATATATATATATATACATATATATATATTACCACAGGTGAAAAATAAGAAAAGGGTGTAGGTCTGAACTTTATTTCAAGCCATTGACGAAGGACTGATACAGAGTGTGAGAAGTCACTTAATGGTAAATTTAATAAATTTTACTCACAAAATTTTGGTATGGCAATGGGAAACCCTATCCCCAGTGTTAAGTAATATATATGGAATTTTTGAAAAGAAGATATTAAACAACATAATCCCACGTAATGTAACATGGTTTTAGGTATGTTGACGACATATTTGTGTATGGCCAGGAACCAAGATGTAAAAAACTTTTGCTAAGTTAAATCAATTAGTACCATCAATTAAATACACGATGGAAATGGAAAATGATGGGTGCTTACCGTTTCTGGATGTCCTCATACGAAGAAATAGTAGTGGGTTTAAATATAGTGTGTATAGAAAACCCACTAATATTTCTTTCTATGTGCATTTCTATTCTGGACAAAGCAATAAGGTTAAAAAAGTCAGTGTTTTCATCTATGTTTTTAAGAGCATTACAGGTATGTAGCCCTGAATATATTGATGATGAAATAGACAAAGATTAGGAATGCAGGCAAAAATTGAAATATCCTGATAGTGTATTAAACAGTGCATTTGAAGCGGCAAAAAAAGACTATGTATCAAAACCAGAAAGAACCTTACAACACAAAAAAATTTGCTTCCTTACAATAATAGTGAAAGATATCCCTCATGTTCTTAAGAATTTTGTGTTAATGTCGCATTTAAGAACAATACAACAATGAAAAATGTACTTATCAAGAACTCCCCAGACAATATTAAAGGGTGTGTATATAAAATTCCGTGTAAGTCTTGTGACAACTTTTATATTGGCCAAACCAGGGAAAGCACTGGAAAAGAATTGAACAACATAAAAATGTGTGAGATATGCACAAGGGAACAGTGGTATATTTTACATGCTAGTGAGAACAATCATGCTATCAACTGGGAAGGGGCAAAAGGATTTTGTATATTCTAATAATGCACTGGAAAGGAACATCATTGAATCTATTCATAAAAGAAAGTTACAACCATAATATGAATATCAGTCAAGGGATGTATAAACTTGATCCTTTAATATCAAAAGAAATTTTAAATTGTTTAAACTTTAAGGTAGGCAGTAGAGATGTATGAAAATAGGATTATCATATAAACACAGTACGAGGGGTAGTAATGTTAATGAGTTTCCAAACTCCGCCTCCATGACACCTGTCAGGTGTGGATCTGAGGTGGGGTATGGTCTGTTTATCACAATGTCCCCTAGAGTCTATTGTGATTTTTAGCCAAATGAGTTTGAACATACCGGCCTGAGGGGGATACATATTTGTGACTTCTCATATCAGTCCTTCGTCAATGGCTTACATAGTCGAAACCGGTGATAAATGAATCACACAAAGTGATAATAATCATACATACATATATATAGATATATATATATATATATATATATATATATATATATATATATATATATATATATATATATATATATATATATATATATATATATATATATATATAATAAAGGTGAGAAAGAGCTGGAACCACTTGGGAAAGGAGTCGTTATAGTTGTTTTTTTATATAAAAAGATATGAAAAATATTTCCTTTTCGTTCCGTTATCTAAGCATTTTCTTCGCAAAGGACGTGCGATAGGAAATGTTCAAACGATAATAAAGTTAAATCAGCTTCTTTTTTGTAGTTCTTGTCAGTTCATTTCATAAAGTACCTTCCATGGTGAGTCCCCAGTTTCTTTTTCTCATTAGCCTTAAATCGCATTGTCACTGAATTACTTCTTAGAATAATCCTACGTTGTCTGTCGGTTTACTTCTCCTGTGTGAACCAGATGATGTGTGTTTCTCATTGTATAATTATTATCCGTGTTTTTGTACGTCTTGTCGCACGAAACATTTCTAACTTCCGTAAAATTCTGAACTTAAAGCTTAGCAGTCTACTCCATTAAATGAACCTCTCCCCCTGTTTAATGTTTCTTGCGTTAAATTAAGCTTTCGTAGTCTACCTCAGTTTCTCGGATGGCTTTCTTGCAACAATAGCGCATTAACGAAGCCGCTGGGAATTTAAACGGAGCTCAAATGCCTCGCTATTCCCTCTACGGAATGAAGTTGCTGAAAGGCCGCCGCCGTTGCTGATGTCTTGGGGATTCTGTCCTCCATTCAGGGCTTAATAGAGATTCGGAAGCTCTCTTTGAATTCAGGGTTGTAGATTCGTCGCCTTCCTCGGCCGTTGAGTTGTGAGCGAAGGATATATTTGTATGATGCTGCCTTTCTTCGTTCTTCGTTCCAAGCGCAGACACGAGAACAAGAAGTTTGTCAAGAGTAGGACGATTTATGTGTAATGCTATTAGTTTTAAGTTGTTATCAATTCAGTTAAGAAGAATAGCAGTGAAATGTCGCTTTTAGGAGTTTTACTTTCCGTCTCACTCGCTCTCTCTGTTGTGAAAAATATTCGTTTGTTGTGTTGAATAGTATGCACAGGAGCAGAATGGGGCCTTGCAGAGTTCGGAAAAGCGAGATCTTGCCAGTAGTGAGTACATTAGATGAAGGTTCATAGAAGGCATGAGTAAAAAAAATGATCGTATGATGCGATGGCGAAATAGGATGTTTAATGTAAAAAAAAAAGTGTTTTAACAATATTGTTGCAGTGCAAAAGTGAAGTGGAACTTCAGTTATACTGAGGATGAATAAGGCAATCAAGTCGAAGGGAGAGAGAAAGAAATGGGAGTTCATGAAAGTTTAAGGAGAGTATAAGCAAGCACTTTGTTTGTACAAGAATTCACATTAAGTGTTCAGGAAAGATTGATAAGCAAATGGAACTAAGTGATAGATGCAAATGGACAGAATGTTGTAAGGCATCTTATTCCTGTATCGGTGTAGTAAGTATTCAGAAGAGTAATAGATCATGGAGGAGAGAAAAGAGGCGGATATGAATAATGCAAGAGTGGAAGAGTTAATTGCAAGTGTGAGAATGCTTATAAAAGTGACATTTGAGGATACAATTAGGTCTTCGTAATGGAAAGGCTCCAAAATAATGGATGAAGGAATAATTGCTAATTTGATTGTAAGGACAAATTCAATGACCGTTTCGACGGTGAATAGTTTGCATGATTATTTTGAAACAACTGTTTGAGAAAAGTAAATAAATTGTACTTGATGGACATGGCCCAAGATGAAAGCTTATGACAGAACGGATAGAGTAGGGGCCATAAAGATGTGTAGTGTAGAAGGTGATTTACTAACAGCAGTTATAAGTTTTGGTGCTGAAACTTAAGTGTGTGCAGGAGTAGAGGAATGCCTATTATAAAAGTGAATCTCATCAGCTTTTATATATTTTTCTGGATATAACAACCGGAGAAGCCAGGAAAGGGTATAAGAAAAAAGGCTATGAACGGAGAATGGAGTGTAGATGATAATACTGGAAAGAGGCTGTAAAGATTGGTGAAGTCCAGTTAGATCATGGTTGTGTACAAATGTAGATGAAGGCCATGCATACTATTTTATATAGGGAAACAATGGAAGTGAGGATATTTAAGGTTAATTGTACCCTATCAGCTTATGATCCAGTTGGAACAATATATGAAGGAAGACCTCAGCAAAAGCTTTGGAAGAGAAGAGAAGGAAGGGAAACCGAGGACATGAAGGGAGCAAAGACCCAACTCTGTTACGTGGGAGTGGAGTGCCTACGAAATGAAACTGAACGAAAATCAGTGAAAGCTGTCGACATTTTTTATAAAAACAATATATTTTAGTAAACAGGCCGACCAATATGATAGATGTAAAGAAAATCAAATCTATCTGATAAATATAGCTCAAGTATAAAGATGGATTAGTGTGCGTTGAGGTGATTTTTCCAGGTATATAAATGGAAGATGACAAGTTCACGAACGGGGACGAACAGAAAAGGATCTTAGTATGCGTAATGAACTAGATTGTAACGTGATTGTAACGAAAGCACAATCACGGCACATGGACAACAGTTGCATATATATATATATATACACATCACCCCAAATTTAGTCTAATATCCAATGCATTAAAGCTCGGGAATAACTTGCACCCAACGGGAGTTATAAGCGCTTCGTTACCAATGGGATTCTAACCGCCGCCTGGTTGGGAAATAACGTAAACACAGTGACTATGATTATTGAGCCATTAAGAGATTTGTGGCTTAATTTTTGCGAATATGAAAAATGTGCCGGCGTATGTGACAAAAAATCATATATATAGGTCTTTGTACAAGAAAGGTTCCAAATTAATGGGTAAGGAATACTTGCTAATTTGATTGTAAGAATTGTAAAGACAATAACAACACACACACACACACACACACACACACACACATACATATATATATATATATATATATATATATATATATATATATATATATATATATATATAGAGAGAGAGAGAGAGAGAGAGAGAGAGAGAGAGAGAGAGAGAGAGAGAGAGAGAGCATTGTTGTCCGTGTTTCACTGCGCTTGAAATAAATGACGATCTTCCAGTCTCGTTACGTGAAACGTCCACTTCATCCTGTCTTTCACTCGTTACCAGTATCAGAGGTCATCTCCTAATTTAATGGCCTCAAATTCGACCCCCATGACGTTTCTAACCACCTACGTCTAATTTGGCTTATTCACTCTGAACCCGCCTGTCCACAGCAAATCCCCTGTTATTTCTTTATCATTTCTCTCTATTCCAATTTCCTTATCTTTCCCACTTCCTCATATTTCTGTCGTAAGGTGGCAAATCGCTGCGAGATCCTCAAAAGCCAACCTTGTAGGAAAATTGACTCGTCACTCATCGTTGATTGAGATGATCGGCAGACTTCAGTCAAGGTTTTCTCTCTGGCTGGACTGAGAGGAACCTTGAAATACAACAGCGGAATGGAGCCGAGGAAAGTTCAGCTTTTACGTGAATGTGGCATAGAAGAGAGCGTGGTTATACAACTGAGTAAAGATAAACACAAACAGCAGTTGTCATGAGAATTCAATTTTTAGTTGGTATTAATGTACATGTATTTTGGTATTTGTTTGTGTAGTATGAATAAAATAGATATAACTTTCAGTTTGATTTCTTTGAACACAACTACCAGCGTAAAAATAGTGTATATTGGCAAACGTAGCGTCGATGTCTGCTTTGGTGTTGTTTTATTTCGTTTTTGGATCTGTCTATCTGCATGTTTGAGAAATGAATATTTTCTGTTGAAGTATATGGCAAAGACTCGTGAACTTTAAAAGCAACGAGATCTCATCTATTAGGAATTTGCCAGACGTTTATAGCCAGTCTCTTTTTACGAGAAATTTTTGTTTCTAATTAAGCAGACCGCGAAGAAATTAACTCAAAAGCAAATCTTTTACACTATTGGTAGTATTTGTTTTTATAATTTACACGCATCTCTAGTTAGGAAATTCGGAAACCAGGCGCTTCGAAAAGTATTTCATATTCAGAGCAAAATTAGTGACGTTAGTGTGAGTACGGTAGCTGGCAGCGTTCATTAAGTGGGTCTCTTGCATCCGGTATTGTTCAGTGAATTACTCTGCTGTGCCTGGCATTGTTCATTTATTGTTTTAGTGTCAGTGAAAGCAGAGGAAACTTGTCTTTTGTGACGGGATTATTAACCTAACAAGATTTCGGCTGACAATTTTTCTTCATCACTTAAAGGAGATTCTCTCTCTCTCTCTCTCTGCATTCACTTACTCAAGGGATTAGCTCTGTATAACAATTGTGTGATCAAGTACGCATTTTATTAGAAAAACTACCTATCTAAACTTCACGGGACCGAAATTTTCGAAGAGAGTTTGAGCTAAGACGATTTTCCGAACCTTGAAATAAATGACAACCAGAACTTGGTATTGCAGAAGCCAGCAACACAGCGAAACGAAAGATTTTACAGTCATTGAGTCTCTTGATTTGAAACCTAAAATTCTCATCACCGAAAAGTCCCAACAGTGTCGGGAAAATGGAGACTCTTCACGAGGGAATAGGCTTCCTCAGTCTTAGTAATTATCGAGGATTTTGCAGTGTATGCAAACTTCCGGGAGTTGGTTAAAATGGAACAGTTCCGTTTTTCATTTTTTCACCTCTCTCTCTCTCTCTCTCTCTCCATGATAGCATGGCGTCTGTCTCCCCGTCAGACGTTACTGCTCATGGTGTGCGTGCAACTTGCGGCCTCAATAGAACCAGATGGTTGTTTTTATCCCTTTTCCAAATCAGCAAAATTCATGCTGAGACCTTTTGTATATCTGTAAAATGTGTTTATAAACTCTCTGGGATAAAAACATGTTTCTACTATATTTTTTGAAAAGGTATTAGTAGACTTATTTTCCTTCATTTGTCCTGTAATACGCTTATTAGTTAATTACTATAACACAAAATTTTATTTCCAGGCATTTTCTTTAAAATGCGTTGAGGTATTATCTTATTTGTAAATTCTGTTGATCCTTAGGTTGTTTACCAGTTTTGGTGAATATCAGCCTTTTTTTATTTGATAACTCAAACTTATCCATCGAGCAGGGCTTAGCATACTCTTAGTTAAACACTAAAAATAGTAAATTTTCGGAAAACCCTTGCTCTTCTTCAAAAGTTTCACCTCACACGATTAAAAATTTCATATTTTTGGATGAGGCTTGTCTTCAACTGCACGGATAGAAAAACGGTATGATGGGTATTTTTATTTTTGATGAGTGCCTTTCTTAGGACGTTGCAAGTTGTCGCCATATAAAAGTTTTCTTGTCAAAAAGCAAGATATGATTATAAATTAAACACACATATATATATATGTGTGTGTGTGTGTTTAGGTATTTTTTGTTTATGCACATGTACTTGTTCATAGCGTATGATCTTAAATTGTTTATTAAAAGAATGTGCTTTTCAAAGATTTTTTTAAAATTTTATTTTATAAAAAGTTAGCTTTGTTGTTAAGACATTTTATTCTGTTGCGGTTACTGACGTGTGAAAAGCTATACAACACTTTCGTAATTATTAATTTAAGAAGACTTTGTTGATATAATTATGAATATTGATGAGTAATGTCCATTTAATCTGAAAGTGTAATGTGATGATTTTATGACTGTAAAAAATCAGTTATTTCTTACATGTACATTACGGTGGTCTGCGGGACCGGTTACGCATATGTCCTAGTTCTAAAGAGACAAAATGAATTCTTTTGGGAAAAAGCGTGGATTCTAGATGCCAAAGCAGAGAATGCCCAGTCTGTTAAAGTCTGGAGTAACAATGATGACAATGATAATAGTAACCAGTAGGCTACATAACTGTGCTGTTTTCTGAAAATATGCATTGTTACTGTGGTTAAATAGCTGCAAGGCTTTTGTACAGTAAATAGAAATTTACTGTGCAATAATCCATATGTTAGAAAATATACGAATATAGACGTTAATACCAGATAGGGCAAAATTAAGTTGAATACAGATAATTTTGGAGTCATAAAAGAAGATAAAATGATTACGGAAAACAGTCAAAGAATACGAGCGTGACCTTTATACTAAATGGAACATAAAGCCTAAGCAATGGACGTTATGGCACGTAAATAAATTTAGGGCCGCAGTGCTCAACTAGACGATTAGGCGACGCTGGTGGTGATTTGTATTAGTTTTCTGTAGAATACTACGAATAGAGTAAGTAATCTTCCAACGATGACCCCAAGTCGTAATCACCATCGTTAGGATAAAGGGAAAGTGCCACCTCCAGCAGAGGTTGGTACTCTAGAAGATAAAGGGTCCTTGGAGATGAGAACTGTTTGTAATCACTGGCAGGACAAAAGCTCTGCAGCATGTGGTATTAATATCACCGTTCCTGTAGACGTAGGAGTCCTTACGAATAATCCCTAGCATTCTAGTGGTATTGGATCATAAATTATTGCAGTGGATCTGTTGCACTTTCTCTCAAGGGTATATGACGCGATCGTCCAGGAAAATTGGTCAGCATGGTTTAGCAAGTGCTAAGAACTGGGATATGTTCACCGAAGAAAAATGAAAGGAAGCCAAAAGAAATTCTTAAGAGAAATTATTGAATCGATTTCAGTTAAATTGCATCGCAAAAAGGGGAAAAAAATAGATTTAATAAAAGGGCAAAGGGGAGTTATAATTTTTCTCCGCTGTCTATAAATTATGCTAATGAGAACGTATCACTGACATGTGATGTGGATTTTAATTAAGCTAGCCATTGTACCACTGTTTTCGCAATGAACGTTTTTCTCATCCATTTATGTTCCCGAATCAGGAGGATATTGGATAATGTGTCACTCACTAATTCAGATGAATGTTTTGAAAGGACAGCAGTCCTTTGATTTTTTGTATTTCGTAAAGTAATCACATATTTATAATTTCATTGTTTTTATTAAGGTCCTTCCTTTCTAGCTCCTCTTTCATAACATCTATGTAGATTCTAGAACTTTCTAGGTTTTCTCTCCTCCTCATCCTTCCTCTTTTTTTTCATTCATATTCTCCATCAATACTTTGCTTCCATGAGGAGACATACTACCTCCATACATAATCAAATTGACCACCTTAGTCTCTCCAAGTCTCTTCCGAAGCCTTAGCTCACACCCTGCAACCTTCGTTGCGACTCACACGTGTAATCTTACCATCACTTATTTTATTTACTCTTATTACCAAAGCGAATTTTCCATCTTCTAGATTTCCATTTAACTTTGCAACATCATATTAACTCTCAGTTTTCTTTTCGGTAAAAAAGCCGTGACATTTTGTTATATTCACAAATATTAAGCCAAAAATGTCGTTTATTATCCAATTCACTATACCTCGGGAATAAATGACGCCCAAGCGTAATTATAGTTGATATGTGGTCCGTCACCAGTGGCATTCGGTTGCTGCCGGTTTGGGAAACACGAAAATACAGAAACACGAAAATACAGTGACTTTCGCCACTAAAGCATCATGGGGAATTATAGGTGATACTTCGTCACCAGTTGAATTAGAACTACCGCGAATCTCACTTGTGATGAGGAACTTATTACTTATAGTTCCCCGTAGGTGTAAGTTACTTATGAGATTAGTGAACTGCACATTAAACGAAATTTCTGACTTAATAAAAAAAAAAAAAAAATAAATATATATATATATATATATATATATATATATATATATATATATATATATATATATATATATATATATATATATATATATATATATATATATATATATTGTCATGATATATACCAAGTACCTATATTATTATATAACTAACCTCAAAATTCAAAAGTTACCTCACTTCAGAGATACCTGAACTCTCATAACAATAGGAATTACATACTATAGTACTCTAAAGGTGACAGTGATCCCATAAAAACTTATTAATCGCTTGAAAAATCAAACTAAGTTTATCAGAATATGTGTGAGGTATCAACAATTAAACAAGAAATATTCTAGAGTAAAAGGGCATCACTCCATCAAACAACTTTAACTGTTTTCCTGGTCTTAATTCACTTTAGCAAAACTAAAAGAACAAAACATGTTTATCACATTGCCTTATGCACACGCAATTAATCCTATTCACTGGTGGCCAATAAATGAAACACTGTTTTTCTAAAAATATTAAATACAAAAATTTATTTTTAAATTCAAAGTTTTAATTAGAATTCACATTCTAAATTGAAAATAACACAAAACTTAATTAATACTTGAATTAAACTATGAAACAAAACTAATTCACAAAAACTTTAATTTATCAGGAATTTAAATTAATCAAGCAAAATTTAAACTGTCAAGAATCACTTAACATTTGAAAAAAAAATCTTAATAAATGAAAAATTAAATCAAGTATGCAATGTTCTGTTACCAAGAAATATTTAAAATGCTACGTAAATAAATGTTAAATCACAAGCATAAAAAAATGTGAAAATATGAAGAGATTGCAAACAGAAAAAACACACAAAAATACACATAAGATTTATCATTAATAATTTCACCAAGGCAAAACTTCCCTAACTTATTATGCCATGGTATTAATAAGTAAAATTCAGGAAGTGGTACCTTACAAAAAGTTTGTGAAAATTTTTGTAAAATCAGTTGTTACCCTGCAGCTGGTTTTGATGCACAAACACACTTTTAATAAGGCGCCGTTACACTTTTCCTACCCTCAGATCTCAAAATAGCTAAGACTAACACCAGTGACCACAATATTCTACGTTAATTAATAACTTCTCTCTTTTGAAGAGAGAGAGAGAGAGAGAGAGAGAGAGAGAGAGAGAGAGAGGTCTCAAGAATAAGAATGAAACAGATTTCAGAATTCCAGTAGCACATGAAACAATTACATGACGCCATTAAGGCATTTTGGTTACGAGATACCAAAAGAGAAATTTCTAGAAGGAAGGTGACGTCACTCCCAGCAAACGTTTAGAACGCAATTGGGACATGTTACTCTTTCTCTCAAAGCGGCACACGTGATCAGAGCCAGGTATGTAACTTTGTGAAATCACTCGTATTCTTTTCGTATGGACAAGGCTTTAACAGAAATCTTTACACGATTGAAAGATACTGCAATCGGCTAATTATGATTGATGTGTTTTATACACAAGACGAAAAACTGAGTTGATTTCCTGAACGAATCGTCAGTTGTTATTCCAAACTGTCCACACGTTAACCCAAAACAAAGCGCCCTCTCTTATCTCAGCTGATGACAACTGAAGAGAAACAAGTCTTCGTTGAACACACACGTGTTCATATGCTACATTGCTATTAAAATTGTATTATCAATTCTAAATTACGCTATTACGTTATTTAAATCATTAGTTCCTTTGAGATCTGATGCCAAACTAAATACGACACTTCAATAATCACTATCATTACACATAACACATGATAAACAAAAGAGTAAATATATCAGAATATCTCATTGTATACATATTACAAAGGCAACATCATATAAATATATTATATATATATATATATATATATATATATATATATATATATATATATATATATATATATATATATGTGTGGGATTGTGTGTAGCGCTGTGTGTGTGTGTGAATTTACAGTATTAGATGTTGAATCTTTACCTTTCTCAGCCAACTTTCGAGAGCGAAAATGAATCCATCTTGCTATGTTAATGGATTGGAAACCTAGCAACAGGTGGCCAATACGAATGCATTTAGACAGTTTAACTGCTACTTGTTGCAAATTTTCCACAGCGCCATGGCGATCAGGATGATTTATTTAAACAGGAACCACGTTTAAAGCTGACAAGACTATGTTCAGTTGAGTTTAAAATGTTTTTGAGCTCTTTCTCAAAGATTTCACGGAAAACGTTAGATTTATCCATCAGGAGTTTTCTTTGAAAACAGAACATAATTGTAAGAACTTAGGAAATATATATGAATATATATATATATATTTATTTATATATATATATATATATAATATATATATTATATATTATATTTTATGTATATATATAGTTTATATATTATGTATGTGTATGTATGTATCTATATATATGTATACGTATATGTATGTATTATATATACTCGTACATATATATATCGTATATAGATGTGTGCCTGCGTGTGTGTGTTTGTGTATAGTATGTATATGTTTATGTCTGAAATTCGTCACCGCACTCAGGCAACTACATATGCTGTTCGTTTTGTAATTTAGAATTTATCCAAATGATCGTAGATTGGTAATAATTCGTTTTCATTTACGGTGTCGAAATGAATCGTACTAATTACGCAATAGTCTTTCTGAAAAGCTTCTTCTTACAGTCTAATTTGAATTGTTGGACATCTGTATTTGCAATTTTTTACTATATATCTTTGGCTTCAAAATATTTTTACCCTTTTCTTTCTATAAACCTTCCTTAGGTTTTTTTTTTTTAAAGAAAAAGCTGACATCTTGTAATTTCAAACTAGTGCTGATAATAACATTCTCCTCACTGATCTTGGTCTGATTAAGGTTATTCGATGTCAATTACCTCAAGTCACGTTTGGCGACAGCGTTGACAAACACGAGAGTAAACTTGATGAGCGATCGTTGCCTTCTTTTCGCGACCCATTTACTGATTTTCATGGGTTACTTAACCACTGAACTTACAGGAGAACAATGTCTGTTAATAATGCAAGTTCGTTTAGATCCTGTGGTTTAGTTTTTAACTGGGACATCAGTAACAAAGTTCTAACTGTTTTAAGTCAATCCAAATAGCGGAATGTCTCATTCCTTAAAACAAAAGCACTCATTTAACATTTTACTTTTATGAAAGTCTTTCATTTGGAAGCATTGTAGTTTTTGTTTTATATGAATAGTCACAGTGAATCATCTCAGGTTTAAGGAGGTTATTATTATTATTATTATTATTATATTTTATTATTATTATTATTATTATTATTATTATTATTATTACGAGCTAAAGATGCAACTCTACTGAGTAAGGATATTTATGCGGACAAAAACATTGCAAAACATGGTTTTAGTTTTTCTTTGTTTACGAATTACAATATTATTGTTTGTTACTGTTAAGCAAAATTCTGCATGAAAAGTGAGCTTATTTTACTCGATGGTTCCCTTTTAGAATGAGGGATGAAATGATCGATATCAGTTCTGACATGTTAATTATTGTTGAAGCTACTCCCTATGCGAAAGGCGGGGTCGGCATTATGTTAAGTACTTTGATACGGCACTTCTTGGTGAAAGCAAATTTTACTCCATATGGCTACCCTCCCAGTCGGTTACAGGTCCCCTCATATCACACCCATCCCTAAGCAGCTGATCTAACTCAATACAGATCAACTTCTTTCTCATCCCGACCCTCCTTAGAAACCCATTCTTAATTTCACTTGAGCCATTTTAATTATATAAATGGTATTATTGTGGATCTCAATAACGTCTGGGTTTGGGGCGTTATTGCCATAACCCGGGAGCTCTTCACAACAATCTTCATGATAAAATATCTTTTAACCTAATGGTTGACAGGGCTATTGCTTCCATTAATTGGCTCAGTTGAGCTCCAAGGTAAGTTTCCTATCTCCGCATGTTTCTTTGGCATACCTTGGACATTGGTTTCCACGCTCTATTTCCAGTTCTGTAAATCTAGGTTCATAATCCCAGAAGTAATGTCCCAGCTGCCAGGGTTAACAAGTCCGTTGACTTCCAGATTGTGAAATTTTCGCTAGCTAGTCTTCATCATTCCTTAACTAATGTAACGTTCATCGTTTCATGAGAAGACACTATGAATTCATTAAATATTTTTTTTATACAGGGCCAGTTTTAATCAGTTTTGCTTGTCTCAGTCTCATCATAAAAATAAAATAACAGGAGTTGATCACAATATACTTGCCCTGAATATTTTCTCAGTTAAAAAACCTGCCTCATATAGTAAGAAGCTGTTTAATTAAAAATGCATTCCAGTTTTCTTGTTAAACACGACCACAAGGAAATGGTGTTTTGACTGGAGACGAGAGAAACAGAAGCATATAGATATCGTAAATCAATACTTGGAATGACATGAGTGCTGTGGTATTTCGGATAGCACGTCTGACACCTGGATTTTGCACTCAGGCACGTATGGTTTTGTAGACTTGTTTATTTTCGTGGGAATTTTTCTTCCTGCTTTCTTTCTTCTGCTTTTTTATTTTCTTTTTTTCCAACTGGAGAGGATAGTTTGACGTTTATTTCCTCGTACTGATTAGTTTTCGGTGTATAAAAGTCGTTTTTTATACTTTTAATTTTTGTGAACCATTTTTCTTCATTACACAAAGAGGCGGGTTAGTGATGATTTGTTCCCGCTTTTGTTATGACCTAAAAATTATGATATCAAGAACGTTTTTATTTGATGACCGTTGTCCACGTTTATTGGTAATGTTAGGAGTACTGGGAGTCTCCGAAAATTACGTTATTGAGGGAGTCATTTCGAAATAAGTTTTCTTGTTTGTGTATGTATGTATGTATATGTTTATGTCTGAAATTCGTCACCACACTCAGGCAACTACATATGCTGTTCGTTTTATAATTTAGAATTTATCCAAATGATCGTAGATTGGTAATAATTCGTTTTCGCTTACGGTGTCGAAATAAATCGTACTAATTACGCTTCTGTAAAGCTTCTGTTACAGTCTAATTTGAATTGTTGGACATCTGTATTTGCAATTTTATGCCTGGCCAAAATATTTACCTTTTCTTTCTATAAAACTTCTTTTTTTTTAACGAAAAAGCTGACATCTTGTAATTTCAAACTAGTGCTGATAATCACATTCCCCTCACTGATCTTGGTCTGATTAAGTTATTAGATGTGAATTACCTCAAGTCACGTTTGGCGACAGCGTTGACAAACACGAGAGGAACTTGATGAGCGATCGTTGCCTTCTTTTCGCGACCCATTTACTGATTTTCATGGGTTACTTAACCACTGAACTTAACAGGAGAACAATGTCTGTTAATAATGCAAGTTCGTTTAGATCCTGTGGTTTAGTTTTTAACTGGGACATCAGTAACAAAGTTCTAACTGTTTTAAGTCAATCCAAATAGCGGAATGTCTCATTCCTTAAAACAAAAGCACTCATTTAACATTTTACTTTTATGAAAGTCTTTCAGTTGGAAGCATTGTAATTTTTGTTTTATATGAATAGTCACAGTCGGAAAAATGGTATTTGACTGATGAGTAATCGAAGGAGTACTCATCATTATTAAAGTTAATATGCCCCTCCTCTTTATTCCCATTTTTGCAGGTAAATATTGCGCAAAAAATCACACTTGAACGCTAAATTGGTACTAAAATATTCTCAGTGTTAAAGAATTATGAAATCAGTTGTGCCAGTAAATCAGTCTTATTACTATCTGTGTTTGTTCCTGTTCATTTTTCCAAGAAAGTCTATAACGGCATTTCTGGCCATGTATGCTTTGAAGACTATGCATAAAGCATATGCCCTGCCATATTTTTTTATATGATGCAATGAATCCAAGGTCTGGGATGGCATTTTGTTGTTAATGGGGAACTTGCGTGTCAATGTCGCCTTTTCCACAGCACTGATGTATATAGAGAGTAAGGGAGTGAAAATACCTGGCTTTTGTTTTATAAGTATTATGTAACCTTTTTTAGCGGTACGCATTGCATTATTTACTGAGAGTATGTTCTTCGCGTGACTAGAAGTACTTGTACGATTACCGTGGGAATGGGTGTGGACACTATTAAACCCGTTGGTCGTTTGTGGTAAAATTGCATGCATTTAAAGGTTATCTAGAATAGTTGCCATTTCTTATGTATATTCCTTATTGGAATTTGTTGTAGAATTTGGTTTAAATTTCATTGTACTGTTGCTCCTGCTTTTGTTGTTGATTCCTCTTGTCATTCATGGTATAAAAGTAAGAATAAGTAATCACGAAGTTTTAGTAAAGAATAGGATACGTACGCAGAATGATGAAAGGTATACGTAATTTTACTGTGCTATTGCTTGTACATGTAGTTTCCTTCTCAAGATGGGTCTCTTCTCTCTCAACTACTCTCTCACGTTCCTTTTAATTGTCTCTGCCTCCGTTTATTTCATCAGTTGTTGTATAATGAAAAACCAAGTCCTGTATTTTCTTCAGAGTTGACAGTAACTTTCATGACAGTCGAAGCCTCTGCAGAAAATCCAGCCAGAAACCAGGGACATGGCAAGATGAAAGGCTTCTGGTCTAAAAGGAGTTCATTAAGACCGGAACAGTGCTGCTCGACTTCTTAATATATGCGGGTTATTTTTCCAAGGAAAGTAGCCGAAGTTCGGTACTTTGAAACTCTCGCGAGGGTGGAAACCGGACACCTACCTCCTAAGTGGGTTTTCGGCTTTGGCACCCAACGGCGGAAATTCTGCGGACATTTCTTTTTCCTCTTCTTCTTCCATTTATTCCTCATTCTGAACAGTATTTTGCAATTACCGCGTCTTGTTTTTATACGCAAATATGCGTTTGTATTTAAGGATCATGTTTTTTTCCATTTTTTCATTGTTTTTGTGTGAAAATTTTTTTAACAAATTTGAGTTAACATAATGATAAAATAAGTAACACTTACATAAATAATAAATACAGAAAGTCTACCGTATATAGGTAAAACATTCATATACGAAAAAAAAAAGATTTTGAAGAGTCTGACCTGAAGTTTAAGCTAACTAAAAAATCTGTTCCGGTTATTAACTTTGGACTTTGGTCGACAGAACCAAGAATTGAATATTGCCCCTTCGTTTTGTTTGACAACAGAGGGTTAAACCCGGTGAACCGTCCTGCAGCTTTTGTCTTCGTCTTTTCATGCGTATATTTTTTCATTTATTCGGAACTCCTTTCATCAGTATTTAAGTTTAGGGAATGTGGATTCCAAGGCTTTAAGTTTGATGAGAATGTACAAAATTTATATATATATATATATATATATATATATATATATATATATATATATATATATATATATATATATATATATATATATATATATATATATATATATATATATATATATATATATATATATATATATATATATACACACATATATATATATATATATATATATATATATATATATATATATATATATATATATATATATATATATATATATATATATATATATATATGTATATAGACACACACATTTATACGATAGATTACAGTGGGAATGAAACGTGTAAGAATTGACAGATGGGAGAATGACTGCTGTGATGTAAATAGTAAATGAGTCAAGTCAAGGTATACTAGATCTGTGCGGGTATTTAAGGTCTTTTTGGATAGAGTGATGCGAAAAGCAAGACAATGCAATAGATATAGGTGAAAAATTGTAAGAGAAAAAAGAATACTGGTCAGGAACGGTGTACAGAATGAAAGATGTGATGCAAAACTTATTTGGGATAGTGAAAAGAAACAGCCGAAGCTAGTGATATAGTCTGAAGGCTTGTGCAAGCGCTGAAAGTTTAGCGTAAATGTGAGCGAGGGCAGAGTTCTACGGGTAAAGAGAAATGGCGAAGATGGTTCAATGAATGTTATTACCGATGGTGGATGATTGGAAGGAGGTGATGCTTGTATAATGTTTGGGAATTAATATGATGGATAATGGTAGGGTGAGAAAAGAGAAGAGGTAAATAACAGAACAGGTGAAGCATTGAGGCATAGCAGGATGCATGAAGAAGGGATTTTTGAGCGAACTCCCCCTTATGGAAGTAGAGAATTGATGTTGAACACGAATAAAAACAAAAAGGTTGAAGTAGTAGAGGTGAATTGTTTGTGCTGTTTATGTGAAATAATAAGGCAGAAAAGGGTGACGTTCTTAAAAAAAATCAAGGTCAAAGGATGGACTAGTGTGTTTTGAGATGGTTTAGTCATGTGGGGCGATAATGATAGGTTGATGGAAATGGTGCATATTTTGGAACTGTCAGAACAATTGAAAGCCTTGAAAGTGCTGGAAAGAAGATATGAAAGGAACAACTCCAAAATCCAGGAGTCGTTGAAGTGGCTGAAATTAGGGAATTCCTATATGTAGCAGTTTCATCTTCATTTTTATCCAGCATCATGTACACGGTTACTCAGGATAACTTATCTTCTGTCAGTTTACTACGTTCACGTCAAATGGAACTCAATGAATAAATTAACAGGAACAGACCTGTTCGTTATCGGGAAGTAAAAAGTCAACATCCGAGTTATTTGATCAGAGAACTCCATGGAAAGATAAAACCCTCTAAGAAAAAAAGAAATATAAAAATATAATTCTTATATATATATATATATATATATATATATATATATATATATATATATATATACATATACATATACATATACAAACATATGTAGAATCTGTTGGTCATTTTTCACAAGATACATATGTAATTGTAATAGCCACAATGCCCTCTTAACTTCCTCGAATTCTTCGCGCTTTTTTGGATACGCTTGTCACTACAAAGCCTTAAGATCCAGGTGCAAGAAATTTGAAGAAATTCTGATTAACGGACCCGGGATCGCTTCCCGCTGCCGCACATCTGAATTTCTTCATATTTCTTGCAGTTGGGTCTTAGGGCTTTGTAGTGACAAGCGTATCCGAAAAAGCGCTAAGAATTCGAGAAAGTTAAGAGGCACTGTGCTACTACAATTACACACACACACACATAATTATATATATATATATATATATATATATATATATATATATATATATATATATATATATATATATATATGTAAAGATGTATGTATGTATAAATATTTGTGTATATATTATATAATATATATATATATATATATATATATATATATATATATATATATATACATATACAAATATATATAGAATTCATATTATCTCTATTATATTAATTTACTTGGCTGCCTTTCTGTCTCAGTGTGTGTGTGTGTGTGTGTGTGTGTGTGTGTAGGGCTGTGTGTCTGTGTTCCCCCTCACTTACCCCTTCCCTTCCCCTCCCCTCCCCATTCCCCTTCCCCTCCCCTCCCCATTCCCTTCCCCCCCTCCCCTCCCCTCCCCTCCCTCCCCTCCCCTTCCCTTCCCCTTCCCCTTCCCCTTCCCACCTCCCTTTCCCCCTCCTAGCCCTTCGTTGGCTGAGTCGGTTGAGCTTCAGACTGTCACTCGATGGGCCGGAGTTCAATTCCCCCGGCCGGCTGATGGAGAGTTAGAGGAATTTATTTCTGGTGATAGAAATTCATTTCTCGCTATAATGTGGTTCGGATTCCACAATAAGCTGTAGGTCCCGTTGCTAAGTAACCAATTGGTTCTTAGCCACGTAAAATAAGTCTAATCCTTCGGGCCAGCCCTAGGAGAGCTGTTAATCAGCTCAGTGGTCTGGTAAAACTAAGGTATACTTAACTTTTCCCCTACCCTAATGTACGTGTGTGTGTGTGTGTAGGGCTGTGTGTCTGCGTGTGCCCCTCACTTACCCCTTCCCTTCCCCTTCCCCTCCCCTCCCCTCCCCATTCCCCTTCTCCCTCCCCTTCCCTACCCTAATGCATGTGGTTCATAGTTACTACATGAGGTAAATTAAACACTTCATAAATTCTAAAGGTCAAGCAAGACATATTTATAAGACGTCTTCACTACTCCAGGATCCTTTGAAGTTGTCTTCAGCTCCTGAAACATTCCTGGAGAAACGCCCATTGGATTATAACGTCTTCTTGAAGTCTTAAAGACTCCAGGATCATGTGAAGCCGTCTTCAGCTGAAGAACCGCCCATTGGATTATAGTCTTCTTGAAGACGTCTTCACGACTCCAGGATCCTGCGAAGCCGTCTTCAGCTCCTGAAGAACTCTTGGATAAACACCCGCTGGATTATCACGGCTTCCTGAAGAAGGTTTCAAGAATCCAGCTGTCTTCGTCTTCTTGTGCTGCAGCCTCGCAAATCTCGAAGTGTGCATTCAAACAAAAAAAAGTTTCCTGGAGAAATCCAGAATCTGTATTCGGAATCATGCCGCCCAGAAATCTAATGGGCGTTCCTCCAGGAATGCTTCAGGAGCTGAAGACGACTTCGAAGGATCCTGGAGCAGTGAAGACGTCTTATAAATATGACTTTTACCTTTAGAATTTATGAAGCGTTTAATTAATCTCATGTGGTAACTATGAACCACCTGCATTATGAATATCACAGTAAATACTACTCCTGTTATACAATTTCAATATTAATTACATCAGAACTTTAACAAGAAACTAGCAAATGTGAGCGATAGCAAGCATCTGTTAGTATATATATATATATATATATATATATATATATATATATATATATATATATATATATATATATATATATATATATATATATATATATATATATATATATATATATATATATATATATATATGTATATATGTATATATATATATATATATATATATATATATATATATATATATATATATATATATATATATATTATATATGACAGCAAGAAGTTCCCTTTTATATTTCTCTTTTTTTCTCAGAGTGTTTTATCTTTCAATGGATTCTCTGATCAAATAACTCTGATATTGACTTTTTATTTTCCGATAACGAACAGGTCAGTTTCTATTAATTTATTCATAGAGTTCCATTTGACGTAAAGGTAGTATGCTGATAGGAGATAAGTTTTCCCGAGTAACGAATATATGACGGATAAAGATTAAGATTTATGCTTTGTCAGAAGTAAAGAAAAACTCAATAAAACTTCCTGCGTGTGTGTGTGTATACCTTTCTCTATCTTTTAATATTTAACTTTATTTTCATAAAGCACCAAGGTTCTATATTTATGAGTCGAGTGCTATCAGGTAACATCAGTTACATACTATTTGCTGGACAGAAAAAGTCCAGCAATGAAAGTCTTGCCATTCGAAAAACCATTTGGCAATATCGACAGACAAGAAAATAAATGAAGAAAAAATCCTGACAGTTTTCACGTCAGACATCCAGAGTATGATTCGTTTCGTTATCGATATCTGGGATTGGTCGTTCCTGGAATGACGAGGATTGTGTTTAGCTCTCCTTTGTTTCTTGTAAATAGTGCCAAGTGGTTCTCTCCTACAGGAAACCGAAATTAAAAGCTATTTCTTTTGGAAAAGAAAGTGATATTCATGTCACCTATTCTTTGATTTTTAACGTTTCACCGTTTTGGTTACCTCTGGCCGTTTTTACTTTTGTTTTTGGCTGTTTATACAGTAGAGATATATATATATATATGTATGTATATGTATATATATATATATATATATATATATATATATATATATATATATATATATATATATATATATATATATATATATATATCTACGATTGTAGGAATAAGTGATCGGTGTCATTCTTAGCTTCTTAGCATATGTTACAACTAAACGTAATTATTGTTATCAATATTATGAATGGTGGGAAAGAGAGGATGTTACTGTAGTAGATCACTAAGAATTACATTTTACAAATATAAAAATCGGATACGGGACGTCCCAAATTTCTCGGCCATTGGGATATTTTTTCCAGTTTCGTTAGAGAAATGCTTTGCAAAAATTTTAATTCATTTTCATACATGGCTAATAAGATTTATTATTTATGATTTACCGTGACAAGAAAATTTTTTCTTAAGTATGTAATATTATGTTACAACCTCGCTCACAAAGTGAGGAACCAAAGTTCAGTCCCGATGAGGTTAAACGACATTTGGGCTCTCTCCCTGAAATATTCACTGAGGCTCTGCTGACCTAAGCAGTGAAGTAGGTACCTGATGGTTATTCGAATATGGAGAGTTTTTGCTAGGAAGGAAAAAGGACAACAGGTTAGCAGCCGTTGGAGTCAAATTCTCTAAGTTGAGAAGTATTTATATATATATATATATATATATATATATATATATATATATATATATATATATATATATATATTCATATATATATGTGTGTGCATGTATGCGTGTGTATATGTGTGCTTGTGTGTACTCACTTCCATTTCTAGTGGCAGAGATGAAATAGCCCGCGTTACGTCTCATAAAAAGTAAAAAGAATGAAATCTTGAAGCTTCTCGTAATTTTTCGTGATCTTTTTATAAACTTGACTGTTAGCGAAGAGGATTAAGGTCCCATCTAATTGGCTTTGCTAGAGCAAAACACTCCGCATTTGTCAGTATTTTTCCTCGAACTAATTGGATATTTGATCCAACCAAAATTGAATACAAGCTATCTTCGACGGCACAAATGCGTATCTGCCGTACTTAAGCCGGAAGTCGCGGGCCAATGGCTCTTACGTAAATTTTAGAATGTTTCTCGATAGCATCATCACTTCATCAAGTGTTGTTAGCAAAGTGGGTTAAGGCGATAGGGCCTGATTTTAGAGGCTCTCTCTTTTCGATTTCACACAACATGGATATTCATATAAATACATTTTACAGTGTTTTTGTTTCCTGGTTAAAACAAAGTATATTTACTTGTAGATGAATTTCTGTATTAACTGTCTTTAATGATAACCGTATGTTTATGTACATACCATATGTATATGTGTGTGTGGAAATTACACAATATCAGACGTCGTAATTGATTCAGTTAGTTCTGATATATATATATATATATATATATATATATATATATATATATATATATATATATATATATATATATATATATATATATATATATATATATATACAGTATATACCGGGTGTTTTGAAATTAGAGCCCCCTCCACAGAACAAATGGAAAGCTATGAAGTTTTCTGCTATAGCCTATCTCCAAGTACATTATTTTAAGTTTCTATTAAGCTATTTTTCATTTTACATTTCTTGTATTTTCAGACTGAGAGATGGAGTTAGCTGCAGCCATGGCTAATGACTTGGAGGAAATCAGATGGATTGACTGAATCCAGGCTATAACCTTCAGAGAGGCCAGGGATGCTAGTGCATCCTTCATTTCACGTTCCTGGATAGCTAAATACGTTAAAAGAGATAACTCCTTTGTTAAAAGAAACTGGAACAAAAATCCATATGACTGTCATCGCAAAAAGAATGAGAATCTTGGAAGGCAGTGGGTAGACCAAGAAAGTCTTTACGTAAATTGGCGCTTGAACTAGAAACAAAAAGGGGAAACACCCTGTATATATATATATATACATTATTATATATATATATATATATATATATATATATATATATATATATATATATATATATATATATATATATATATATTATAGATGTGTGTGTGTATGTGAGAGAGTGAGTGTCTACATGCACGCTCACACACAAACTGTATATATATATTTTATATATATATGTATGTATATATCTCAGAACTAATTGAATGAATTACGACGTCTAATATATTACAGTTCCAATTGTATAATTTCCGCTTCCATCTTAGCCTTGCATTAAGCAATTGCTATATTCATTTTGATAGAGGAACATACTTGTTGTTTTCAATTAGTCTTAAGTAGATTACTGCAGCTTATTATTACCCACTCTCGGAAATTTAATTAATATGATTAATATTAGTCCTTCCATAACAGTTTTAACCAGCATTAACAATCACCTGAAAGTTATGTGCAATATACATACCTAATAACTTGAGGTATGTTTGCTTTAATGTATGTTATACATGTTGGTTTATGCTTATTTTTCATTGTAAATATGTATATATATATATATATATATATATATATATATATATATATATATATATCTGTATGTCGGTTTTGTGTAGGTGTATAAATATTATACAAAATGATGTAATTTTTTATAAACAGTATTATTTCTATTTACTCTATGCTTTTCTTCATTTAGATGACAAAGGTTGTAGGAGTCTTTGAAATTCGAAGACAAATTTCTCAAGCTCATGCAGTCTGCCGAACTGTATATAAGGTAACATGATACCCTGTTTTTTCCAAGGGGGTAAGTTTTTATCAGGTTCTAAAGACTGCGAAGTGTGGTGCTTAATTTAAATAAATTACTGTTGGCGATGTTAGCAAGGTCAGTGAACTGTTACTGTTCACAAACTCTCTCTCTCTCTCTCTCTCTCTCTCTCTCTCTCTCTCTCTCTCTCTCTCTCTCTCTCTCTCACTGACTGGGGTGGGTGGAGAGAGAAAGAGAAAGACTGTGATCAGAGGTGATGGAAGGAATGCGTTCAGAGAGCATTTAAACATACAAGTTAAAATGAAACATCAGCCATAAAACCTTACCCCCTGCAAGTCTCAGTAAAATTTTCCAAGAATCAGAGCATCGCTTGCAAGCTACACAAGGGGAAAGAAACCGGTTTAATCTAAAATAACATTCGCAACAAAATCACATATCAAAATGATCGTTGACTCATGTAACATCTGTATGAGTTTACGAAACAGGCACACACAGACACACATATGTATATATATATATATATATATATATATATATATATATATATATATATATATATATATATATATATATATATATATACACATAAAGCCACAAATGCCGTTTAATGTCTAATTCACGTTTGTATAAGTAACAAAAATTCACACACGCATTATATATATATATATATATATATATATATATATATATATATATATATATATATATATATATATATATATATATATGTATATATATAATGTGTCTGTGCGCTTGTTTGTTGTGTGATAATGTGAGAATTATAATTATACCGAATAAAAAGAGAGGCATTTAAAAATGCGCTCTGTTTCTTTTACTTTTATTTTTTATTCTTTTTGAACTGTCGCGGTTGATTGCCTCCCTGGTATGCTCTACGAATTTTGAATTCGGCTATGAGAGCCTTTCCATGTACCGCACGGTTTTTGTAGTGCGTAGGTGTTGAAATCACAGAACGCGGATTGTATATGCTTTCATCTGCAGTGTATGTAGCTGCACGGGCGTTTTAATTGAGGAGGCCTTTTTCAAACTTTTTTTTAATTTTCAGACCAGATATATATTTTCATCTTTCCCGGGAAACTTTGATCTATTTTTTTTCTGTCCGGGGAAACTGGGGTCAAGATTCGAATATTTTGATATATATAATGTTCATGTAATATTACGTCACACTAGATGCTAAGTACTGAAAGTTTTTACGTGAGAAGAGACTTGAGGATATAAATAAATGTCACAATATTTTATATATATGTATATATATATATATATATATATATATATATATATATATATATGTGTGTGTGTGTGTGTGTGTGTGTGTGTGTGTATATATATATATATATATATATATATATATATATATATATATATATATATATATATATATATATATATATGTATATATATATATATATATATGTATATATATATATATATATATATATATATATATATATATATATATATATATATATATATATATATATATATATATATATATATATATATATATATATATACATACATACATATATAAAATATAAAAATTATGTATATTTTGAACGACATATTGAATAAAGAAATTGAGTAACGACAATTTGTGTTACTTCCAGTCTAGACGGTTTGTGCCGTACATGACCTTTACCTCAGCCCATCAGCTACTGAAGTTTGATCAGAGCTCAATAATCCAGTTCGAGGACTTTCAGTGTATATTATTTGAGTTCTTATTAGATGACTTTAAAATTAAATAATACCATTTTCAGTATCCCTTTGGCATTGTTGGTAACGATAGTGTAATATCCTCTAGGTACTAAATTCATGAGGATGGCATGTGTGCGTGTCAGTGGCTGGGAGAGAAAGTTTAAGTTTTTAGAACAATGAAAAATGTTTCCTTTTATATTATTGGTCAAATTGATGAATCACTTACTCATAAACTTTGGAATCTTCTCCGCCTTATCCTGAGAGCGATAAGTATTATCTTCATAACAAAGGCTTGTTTTCAAGCACATTCACACAAAAACTTAACACTGTTCGCTTTTAAGTAGGGTGAGTTTTGTAGCGTCATAACAGCTTTGTATCGAGAATGATAAACTGCAAAAGGCTTTGTCCATACCACTTTGTTCTCTTCAAAAACAGCAGTTTTTAAATTTTCACATAGTGTATTCATTATTGTAATTCCTTTGTATGAGATGTACTAAGGAATTCTATTCAATTTATAGAAATTTTTTTAAAAAAATAGCTTCTTGTATATTGCTGACGATTATTAATAGACAATTATTCCAGTGTTTCCTTTCCTCATTGCCTTCCTCTAAAGCCTGCTGTACCAGAGTTGATAGTTTCATGTGTGTGTGTTTGAGAGAGAGAGAGAGAGAGAGAGAGAGAGAGAGAGAGAGAGAGAGAGAGAGAGAGAGAGAGAGAGAATAATCACCCTTCACGTTTCCCTCCAATAAAATAACAAAAAAGATACCTTTAAATCGTGATATTTCCCAACAAATGGATACTTTCCCAACTTTCGGTATTACTTCCGACGAGGAGGTTATGGTTTTGCTTACTTCGTTTGTCTGTTTTTGGCTTCTTAGTGAAAGCGTACCAAAGCGGACCCTCGTTACAGACAACAAGTGATTATATATATTTAGGGTGAGACCTGGATTGGGATAGCGTCCCTTTTTGTTGGGTCGGGTATCTAGGTTTGGATTGCTCAGCTTTGGCAGAGTTTGTGATCTAAAGAAGATATCATTTAGTTTTGAAAATATTTTAAAATGTGGAATAGATTCAACATTGTTTTGAAAAAAAAAAATGGCTTTTGCTTAAACATTCGAAAAATTACCTAGTAGGAATTGTATGGAGCATCTACACACAAAAATTTGGATCTAACGAATATTCTATTAAGAAAACATGAATATTTCATTCATTCTGGATCAGAGATGATCTTGTCTAGCACACATATGAGTGGGCGTCTGCTCCTCTTGTGGAAAATCATTTCGGACACTGATCTCGAAATACGATTGCCTACAAATCACCTTTCTCCTGGATCGTGAAAAGCAAGTCAGACCTCGTCAACCTATAGTCGCTCTTTTTTTCATGGATGACATATTATTCTAGAAAAATATTGGACGAAAATATAGATGAACTGAAGTAAATGATAAAAATTCTTTAGAAGATATTTGTGGGCCTCACAAATTCTCACTTGGTTATAGCTAGAAATGGTCCTTTCTTTTAAGTGCCGTTTAGACTTTTCACGAAAACGGATATATGTTATTATATGCATGTGTAAATGCAGATCTGTGGACTCAGCATACATAAATACGCATTAGATACAATTTATTTGTATCTACTTGTATATTTACAATTTTCTTGTACGAGTTCCTGGAAATTCCGAAAGGGCCAATTAATCCTATGGAAAAACACTTCTACCCCTCGAGCCTCAAGATCCTCAGACTACAAAGAATGCTTAATTGGCTTTCATTTTTTTATGGTTGTGTATTAGTCTGGAGAATTCGAAATCTTAGTCTTTGATATTTCTACAGAGTACGGCAATGTTTCCTACTTGATTTTATTATTCATTTCATGATGAGATCTATCAGTAGTCCATAACCATTTTTAGTAACTAATAAAACCATTATATTTATCCATTTTTCCAGTTCATTTGTTTAAGCATTTGTTAATTTGCTATTTCTCTTGATGGGATTGGGATGAGAGAGAGAGAGAGAGAGAGAGAGAGAGAGAGAGAGAGAGAGAGAGAGAGAGAGAGAGAGAGAGAGAGCCTAGATTGGCAGGTATCGTTGTGGGCTCTCGAGCCAAGAAACTTTATATGAGGGAAAGTTGAAAGCCAAACAGTTACGTATGCCAAGAGGAAAAGCTTTATGGATTCCGCCGAGAAAACCAACATTAGAAGAAGGAAATATCAGAACAACCAAGCAACTTATTTATATGTAACTAATTGTAAAGCCATCGACATATTCTAATTTGGTCGAATTACACTGTGTCGCGTATGATAATTAAGATAGGAAAATTTAGTTACGCCGAAAGTGTGCGTAAATATATTATTTTATGTTGATAGAAGAATGGTCGAGTAAAGCTTGATTTCTTAGTAAAATAACTCGGTATCTGATGTCTGGTATTACGTTTAGTTAGGTGTCTCATACAGTAGGGAAATGAATGCTCTCACTGTCCGTTAACTCTCTTTTAAATCGTAATTCAGGGACCCATGTACACTATATATATATATATATATATATATATATATATATATATATATATATATATATATATATATATATATATATATATATATATATATATATATATATATATATATATATATATACATATATACATACATACATATACACATTCATACATATATACATATATTTTATTTGTATGCATGTATGTATGTATATAAACGACACTTCAATAGGCAAATTCTCTGATCTGTAATGGCGATATTTTTTTATTTTCAGAGAAATAGCAAACATTGAAGCAGTCAAGTACTCATAATTTCATTTTGCGTATCGTTTTCGTCCCACGTTTCCTAACGGTGCACCCGTCACCTTTGAGGCTTTTCCCAGTTAATTCTGATGTAACGCTCAAGTTAGAGCGGCTCTTAAAATTATCACGGCAATCAGGGAAATCGTTAATAGCGCCGGCAAAAGGTCATATATGTTGCACTAGGAAATTAGGCCTGACGTCGGAACCATCCGTCAAAATGATTGTAACAGTTTCTGGGAAAGGGCGATGCGGCTCTGCTGGAATCACTCATTGAAGCACGATTTACGTTTATTGCTCCACAAGTCTTCTGGCGTCGCATCTGCGGCATTACTGTGCCAATTGTAACACGATCGTAAGGAGAGTTCTCCTATTGTCGATCGTTTTATATTGCTGACTGTAGGGGAGTCAACATAGCTGTTTATTGAATACAAATCAATTAAACGCTTGCTCGAAATGTCTACTGTAGTTGATAACATGTTGCATGATGGCATGTGGTTAATTCTTACATTATATGGGCGTGCTAAACTATGAGGAATTATGATGTTAGACAACAACTTAGATTGTTTTATGATAGCCTCGTTAATTATTGCTTTTGTAATGATTGGGATTAACGTTATCATTCTTTAAGGAAATATCGGGAGTGAAGTTGAAGACCATTGA
The DNA here is from genome assembly GCF_040412425.1 of Macrobrachium rosenbergii. Classification (NCBI taxonomy): domain Eukaryota; kingdom Metazoa; phylum Arthropoda; class Malacostraca; order Decapoda; family Palaemonidae; genus Macrobrachium; species Macrobrachium rosenbergii. The sequence continues at coordinate 37,034,377 of NC_089745.1, forward strand.
AATAACGAAGTATATGAAAGAGCAGAGTCCTAGAATGAAGTTGAATAATATCATAGTTAATTTTATGACATTAAATTTTGAATTAGATTTAATTTCAATCTCATAGAAGATAATCCAGTTGTGAGAATACATAACACAGGCTTTTGTGCGTACATGTGTTTTACGGACTGCCCTAGAGCATAAGCCCTTGTCTACATAATGCCAGGCAAATCTGTTGCGCCAAACAATGGCCGAGTGAGCTATGTATCTTTCATGTATCGAGCAAACCCAACGATGTAGATATCTTCTCTATCTGCATGGCCAGTGATATAAATTGTTTCTCTTATTAAATTCTTGCATATGTATGTACGTGTGTGTTTATATATCACCACTGTATTTCACAGAACTTAAAATGCCGTTTATTTCTGTTTACTGTGTAAGTAGCTCCCAAACCCTTCTGAATATTCCCAGTCTTCTTTAAGAGGAGAAAACTTGTGTATCTGAAGAGATTCACTTGAATTGGACATTCGGTACTAGTACTGTTGCCTGTATCCTGCGCAACTTCCTGCTCTTTCATCTCTCTACCTAATGCTTTACCTTAGCCCGCGTATACTTTCATGCTGTGTTCAAACCCATTCCCCCCACACACACACACACACACACACACACACACACACACACATATATATATATATATATATATATATATATATATATATATATATATATATATATAGAGAGAGAGAGAGAGAGAGAGAGAGAGAGAGAGAGAGAGAGAGAGAGAGAGAGAGTTATGGACTGTATATATGCGCAATTTTTTACGTTTACTAGAAACAGTTTACCGGTGATTATGGATATATAAGCATACGCCTCGAATAGAATATCATCATAATAATGGTAAATCAAAAAAACCTTAATAAGCTGATCTGTGTAAGGGAGAGAGAGAGAGAGAGAGAGAGAGAGAGAGAGAGAGAGAGAGAGAGAGAGAGAGAGAGAGAGAGTGGTGCAGAGTTTCATATGAAAAGTTCCTACTTTTGAGAAAGGCTTACCAATGAATATTTTCGAAGATGTTTTAGCAAAATGCCAGGCAGGCTGGCTTAGTGTTATTTACATGTTTGCTTGTGCCAAACATGCGGCTTGCATGTGTTTGAACAGGGTCACTGAGCGCAGGCAAGGAAGGAGGGAGGTAGAAAGAAACCCTTAGGCGTAAGTTCGCGTTGCTTTGATTAATTCTTCCCCTCATTTTTTGTTATTCATTGCTGCTTGAAATTTATCAGCATTCATGAATATGTCATTCCACGGGTGTGGCACTCAACAACAATAATAATAATAAGGTAACGATGCTGCAGAATTATCAATTTGACATTTTATATATATATATATATATACATATACATATATTGTATATATACTGTATATATATTATTATTATATAACACATATAAGTATATATATACAGTATATATATAATACATATATATACGTGTGTGTGTGTCAGATTGATAATTCTGCAGCATCGTTACACCCGTGGAATGACATGTTCACGAATGCTGATAAATTTCAGGCAGCAATGAATAAAAAATATACATATATACTGTATATATACAGTATATTATGTATATATATATGTTATATATATATATATATATATATATATATATATATATATATATATATATATATATATATATATATATATATATATATATATATATATATATATATATATATATATATATATATGCATATAAATATATATGTATATATGTATATATATCTATATATATATATATATCATATATATATATATATATATATATATATATATATATATATATATATATATATACTGTATATATATTAGCCCTCTTGCCAAACAGGGGATGGATCCCAAAAGAAGAGAAGCCATGGAAGAATCCCCTTTGCAGTATTATCCATAACATAACCGCTTCACACACATACTCTGAAGGCTCACCAGTAGTGCGTCAAACTTCGGTCCTCCAATCACACCGCGCCGTTCACCTATATCTTCCACGCATTCTCCTGCTTCCTGGATGTTGAGGCTCCTCCTTTTCAGTGCCTCTGTTAACTCCATCTATACATACGTGCTGTGGTATTTGCCAGTTGGTTGGTTTCCTATTATATTCATGGGGATAAGGCCTATAGCCCTGCCCTATTTCGACTACAGGGAATTTGTAGCTGCTCTTGGCTTCTATTGTGACATTGTACCAGACTGAAATGTGCTGAACTTTGCAGATCTGATAACTAGGTGTATAGTGAACGTCATATCGACTTTAGCAGCGTATGTCTGTATATTTAATGTTTAATAAATGGATATTCATTGCCTCAGGTTATTACTTCTTATGTCATGTTTATATTTATATGGCTGTCCACATGCATGGTAATCGGTAAATGATTTCATTCGGTAATATTTTTTCCTTAATTTTGCGCTTTGATTTGCTTAAAATCTCTCTTTGGATTTCCTTTTTGCAATTAATCAATTAAAAGAAAATCTAGATCACCAAAGTTCTTCAAACATATCAAATAGCACCATAGAATATAAAGAGGCCATTATGTAAACGCTTCGATGTGCTGCTGTTGTAAAGACTTACTAGATGTCACAATCATGTGTAAAATTTTCCATTTGGTGCCTCTTGATAGTTCACTTTGCACACTGATAGCCATATCCTCTGAAAAAATAGAGTACCAGAAAGTTATTTTATTCTAATAATGAATTACCAGCTAAGAGGTATATCAGAAATCTAGTTGAGAGGGTTGTCCATAACTTGAAGCAATGTATTCAATCAGCTAAATATCCATCGTTAGCCCTTTGAAATGCGTATGCGTGTTGAAAAATTATTAATACCTGATGAATTACTGTAGTTCGGGTTTTTTGGTAACTATAAAATAAGAAAAGATTATGAAAAAGTATTCTAAAAGCTTACAGGAATATACAGCAATTGCATTCCTTATCGTGGGCATAGAATTTCATATGAAATTCTGATGATAGACATCCTTAAATATATATACACGATCAAATAACTGAAAACTCCATTTTTGAAACATCTGTAACAGCAATAGAAAATCGATGAAAAGGATTGATATTTTAGAAAATAAAATTGTGAATATTTATTCTTGCTGGATGACAGTAGTGACGGAGTGAATATTTTTCAACTGCATGGTTTGAATTTTCCAACATTTCCAAATTTCCACGCTTATTTTCAACTTTCAAAGGTTAAAAGGGTTCGTAAACGGCAGTTTCAATTAAGAACGTTTGATGTCTGTGATCATGTGAAATTGATTATTTCATCAAAAACCCAATTTTTTTATATCTATCCTGTGATAATTAAGATGCCTTACATCATCCACCCCCTGCAGCCACTCCATCAAAACAGAAATTGGCGTGCATGCTTGCACACATTACCCACACATACACACACACACACACACACACACACACACACACATATATATATATATATATATATATATATATATATATATATATATATATATATATATATATATATATATATATATATATATATATATATACAAGTTGACAAGTTATCGCTTATTTTCAATGTAACATTTTTATAGTTTGCTTTCAGATGTTAAGCATTAACATCGAATTCAGTTTTACCATGGGAATAACTTACACTTTAGAAAGAATGAAATACCATGGGTGTTCTTTCCCTAACCAAGATTAGACCCTTTTTGAGTTGGAAATATGGTCATTATGGCTTTCTATACACAGCAATAAGAAGTGCCGTAAGTCTCTGTTATCTTTGTGTAAACCCTAAAAAAGACCTAAGTCCAGTTCTTGATCAGGTTATGAACATTTATACAATATCATTAGCCTGTAAATAATTTCCAGAGTTGATTTTATTTAATTTTTCCAGGTTATTTGTGGCTTCTATCTATCTATCTATCTATCTATATATAGTATATATATATATATATATATATATATATATATATATATATATATATATATATACTGTATATAATTTACGTATTATGTATATGATGCGTATTGTGAGTTTGTACATGCATATGTACAAGCATTTAGTGTTTATTAAACTGACTACATTCATGAACATTCAACAAATAATTTGCCATTACACTTCTGTCTTATTGTAAGAGCATCATTTGAAGTCATTCATCTTCCAGGCTGTTTTTTTAGTTTCGTCTTGGTTTTCCCCTGAAACGTAAACCATAGAGGGGAAAATTTGCTCGAGAAAGAGGGGAAAGATAGTGAGAGCGAGGGGGAGTCATTTTTTCTTTTCCTTAACAAATGATAAATTGAATTTGTTCGAATCAGACTCCTGGCACAAGGGACCACGTCCAGTGCACATTTTTTATCTCTTATGCCATGAATCATCGACAGAGAGAGAGAGAGAGATGTGGTCTGAGGTTTGGCATGTGAATGCTAGTTACATATCTTCCAACATGCAGTTTAGGTACCCTGGGCGCAAACAGTCGGCTGTTTAGATCATACGTACTTTATGGATTGTAAACCCTCGCTTTCGCTGATGCCCCCTCCCCTCTCTCTCCCTCCCCTCTCTCTCTCTCTCTCTCTCTCTCTCTCTCTCTCTCTCTCTCTCTCATGCTTCATTAAATTCCGCCGAAGAGATAAGTAATATAAGACACTTATATTTTCATTATTTTCCTTTCCATGTGTTTTTGTCCAGGTATGCACCATTTTGTTAATATGCTCCCCTGGTGCCACTGAAGTTGAAAAACAATTATTAGTAACAAAATGTCTGCTAAAGTTTATTCTTTATAATGTTACGATCATCACCTACATCGTGATCTAAATATCCTATACATACTGATCGAGTTGAATCTTTTACTTTGTTAATGACACGTTGCTCGATTATTCGTGATGTTGTAAGAATGAGATGACTTTGGAAGTTGGGATGCCTCTTGCAATTTGTGAACAGCCTCTCTAATCATACTTAATTCCAAGTTAAACGACCCCTTGGCCTTAATTGCTCTTTTTGATCCTCTGACATTTCCTCGAGGCCCGAGAGTTCTGAGAATGCTTTCCCCTTCCGAAAACTAGAGTCATCTAGTTTTCGGAAGATTTCTTGTGGTTTGTCTGTCTCGTCCTTTTTTATAAACACGTGCGGCGTTGAAGTGGTGAGGCCGTATTTTGTTGCAGATTTCAGTATTCCGCGATCCATTGCGCTAATTGGCCCGATTTATTTCCTAAGTAATCAGACTATTTCAAAATCGTGATAATATTATTGTAACTGTTGTTGTTGTTGTTATCGGCATTACTATTCAGAATCCTTAAATAGGCTTTCAGCCTATAATACCGCAGGTTGATAAATTCATTGCGTAAACACAATGATATGAGTACGATGTTCGGTTAATGGCAACCGTTCTAATGGGTCAGTGTTCTAAAGAATGAAAGCAGCAAAACCCCAGTTACTGCTGCATAGGATAATGGTCTTTTACGAGATGAAAACAAGAATAATGATTTAGTCATTACTAAGTAATCTATATATGAGTAAAATACATCTGACAAACTTTAGAATGAAAAATAATTGAAGTGACAAATTCGCGAAAGATTGAACCATAAACAACTTTCAGGTAGAAATTGTTATCATTTGTGATTAAAGTTTGGCTTTTATGAACATGTTACTGAGACTTAGCGTATCTGAATAAATATAGTATCTCTGCTTAAATGGAATAATGAAGATAATACCGTTTTTAGTTTTCTGTAAAAGAAAACTATTGAGGCGGCTTTTTGTCTGTCCGTCCGCCCTCAGATCTTAAAAGCTGCTGAGGCTAGAGGGGTACAAATTGGTGTGTTGATCATCCACCCTCCAAACATCAAACATACCAAATTGCAGCTCTCTAGCCTTCAGTAGTTTTTATTTTATTTAAGGTTAAATTTAGCCATGATCGTGCGTCTGGAAACACTATAAGCGCCAACAACACATGCCATCACCAGGCTGTGGCTGAAAGTTTCATGAGCCGCGAATGAGAGTTTCATACAGCATTATACGCTGTACAGAAAACTCGATTGCGCCGAAGAAACTTCCGCGCATTTTTTACTTATTTATACAGTTATATTATTGTTCTGTTTTAGTCTTCAGTTGTGTTTGTGACATGTAATTCGGTGTGTACGAGTGCGTAGCGTGTTGCAAGTGTGAGTTTGCATGCTGCCGTTTTTGTTTTGGTGCTTCACAAAACTCCCCAAACTTTCACATGTAGAAATACGATAGCTTTAACCGTGATAGTCTTGGTTGGAGAGTTATCGGGACGATGGCATCGTTTTTCTCGGATGATGAGAATCTTAATGTTTTTAGAGGCTCTCCCTATCTCTCTTCCTGTCTTCATCTGCCAGTTTAGTTCTCGTTATTATCTCTCGGTCATTGTTTCTGGATAGTTTGATAATCTTTCTCTCTCTCACTATATATATATATATATATATATATATATATATATATATATATATATATATATATATGTGTGTGTGTGTGTGTGTGTATATTAAATATGTGTATATACAGTAGTTACACACATATATATAATTTATATATATATACACATATGCATATATATATGTTGTGTGTGTGTTTGTAGTTATACACACACATATATATATATATATATATATATATATGTGTATATATATATATATAGTTATATATATATATATATATATATATATTTTTATATACAATATATCGTACTATATAATATCAACTATCAACATAAATTGCCATTTCAAAACTGGTGAAAGTCATGTATCATATATCTTCACTTCGCCTTTGATTTTCCGTATCCATAAAAGTCAGATGCTGTACCATTCCAACAAATCGAAGAAGAAAAATATGAATGTACGAACATAATGGTAAGCATTCTGGAGTTTTTAAAGAATCACATTTTTACGTTGAGATCAATGTCTTGAGAATGTTAACTGATTTCAGGTGATCAGTAGTGTTATAATGCCCGTGCCTTGCACATATGTTGCTAGTATTCTTGCATTGTGAAGGCTATGAAAGAAAGTTACAGGTAACGAAGAACTTGGACTGCTATATTTCCAGTTGAATGTACGAGGGAAAACTGGAACTGTTGCGAGAAACAAAATGAAAAAATCACACAAGAGCCCCTACATAGAAGAACGAATTTTAGAAATGGAGACCTTTTGGTGGTCGTGACCATTCTGGGTCGCTTTAACGTCCATCTCCGTTATTCCTTGTAATTTTAGATTTTCGAAAATGTCAGGGCTTACTTGGCCGGCCTTTTGAAATATACAAACGATCAAGACAGATTTTAACATCTCGTTCCACTGACTTTGATGTGCTTGTTCCATCCATGTTGCTGCTGTTGCTGATGGCATCCCAGATGATCCATTCCGTGTAGATAATGTTCCTTTGAATTCGAAATCGTGTGAAGGACTTAATACAGGAAGATTAATATTCTGAGAGAGAATGTGCTTAGGAAAACCAGCTACATGTTCTACAGGAGTTGATTGATGTTGGTTAATGGTTTTCCGGTGTGAAATCAAATAGGTCATGGCCCAAGAGTTCCTTTGGAGAGCCGAACACGGAATGATCAGATCCTCGAGTTCAGTTATATTTTGTGTGTTTACTTGCATCTTTAGGGTTAGCTCTAGCTTACAGATGAATAAAGCTACGAATTTAATTCATATATGTGTGGTTTACCAGGTTTAAGTTGCGTCATTTCGATTTACAAAAATCTATAAAGACTTACTTAATGTATGTATATATGTATGTATGTATTCATGCGTTCCGAAAATTATTACTATTAATGGTTTTTCTGACAATTCTGTACTGAAATCGCTTAAGTTCATTCCTGTTATTTTTTTACGTAAGTTAAAGGTTTCTCTTCTAATGAGAAGTTATAACAATCCTGAAACAGGATACCAGTTTGCAGGTGATAGAACGAATATTCTGTTAAACAAGCGTCGCAGTTTTCATATAGTATCTGACATACTAAGACGGACACATCTCAGTATGCCCGCTTTTATATCGAAGAATATTTTCCTTGGATATTGACGAATCAACAAATCTCTCTGACGGGTATTGTTTATTCCAAGTTGGCGTCAAACAGGCGAGCGCTCGAAAAATACGGTGATGGTAATATTGGATTTTGTGATTTATCGGCATATTAGTGGCTAAGCGATAGCGTCAGAGGTCCAATATGTCACATCGATGTCTTGGAAGGCCTTTCCTTGTTGCATGGAAGTCCGTGCAATCAAGACAAAAAAAAAAAAAGTAAAAAATGTCCCGAAGTTTATTCGGCGCAGTCGAGTTTTCTGTACATCGTATAACCAAAGCCACCGAAAATAGATCTATTTTCGATGGTCTCGGTATAATGCTGTATGAGCAGCGGCCCATGAAACTTTAACCTCTGCCCGGTGGTGGCCTGGCTTATATCGTTGCCAGACCCGCCATCATGGCTAACTTTGACCTTAAATAAAATAAAAACTACTGAGGCTAAAGGGCTGCAATTTGCTATGTTTGGTGATTGGAGGGTGGATGATTAACACACCAATTTGCAGTCTACTAGCCTTAGTAGTTTTTAAGATCTGAGGGCGAACAGAAAAAGTGCGGACAGAAAAAAGTGCGGACGGATAGACAAAGCTGGCACAATAGTTTTTTTTATCAGAAAACTTAAAAGCTTGGAGCAAGTTGTTTTGATTATTTCTATATTTTTAGTTATTTTTGATTTTTTGGTATGGGGTTGGAATTTAGTAGGTTCGCGATTAGAGATAAAAAAATCTTATGCAAGGTCAAAGTTTTCCTTTATTTCAAATTATCCATCGCACAAGTTATTGATGATACTATGTATTCTTGTAATACATAGTAGAATTTTATGATGTAATCATAGGGCTGAGAAGAGAAAAGAAACTATTTAATTGGAAAGGAAGTAGGAAAAGAAAAGACTAGAAAGAAAGACCAGAAAACTTTTTGGGGCTTTTATTACATGCAAGGAGCCGTTTCCCTTGTTGTTCATAATGGGAGATTTTACGTAGTTTTCCTATTAGGTGGTTAGGAATCTGACAAGTTCTCAGTTTTATTATGTCTTTTGTACTCTCTGCTTCACTTCACATCCGGTCTGGATCCTCATCTGCGTTCGTGTATGTCCTTTTACTTTAAATTAAATGACGAATCTCTTGTCAGTGGTTATGCCATTTTCATTATTGGTACAATTTAATTGGAAACTGGGGATTATTGGCACCCCAAATCCTTTCGTTCTGGAAATGTCATGCAGATTTGACGTTAACTTTTCAGAATTATATTCCCGCTTTGGAGGAAACCGGCTGTGCTCATACAATTACAGCTGTAACTCGGAAATGTTGAAGGAAGTTCAGCTTTCGCTGTAACAAGAGAAATTGTCCAACTTCCACTGCATTTAGAGTGGCTTGGTTTCCCCTTCCGTATGCTATTGAGTTAAATCATTAAGTTTTGTTTAAATACATTAGGTTTCTCCTTAAGTGTAAGGTAAGTGAGATATGTCTTGTTTTGACATTTGTACTTTCGTGTTTGGGGTGAAAATTGATTTATTATTACTATTGTTATATTATCATTTTATATTAAATGCATTTTTTATTTTTTGTATTTTGTTTTTACCCACCGTATGATTCCGCCTGTACAATACTCAAAACAATTCAAAATCTTTCATCCATGACGCTAAGGCATTTATAGATAAAGGTGTAATTATCATGCTAGCACCACCTTGAGAGTAGGGAGATTATATTCTCTCTCTCTCTCTCTCTCTCTCTCTCTCTCTCAGAGCCACTATTCTGTCCCTAATGTCCTGGCTTTACTCAATTCCCTGCGCTATGTCTTTGTGCCAGTTAATCCAAGAAATCCTCCCGTCCAATTCTGCGCTATTAAATTCCGTACTTTCGGAGAATTCTACGAGAGTCGTGAAGTTACGCGCTGTAGACTAAGGTTTTTTTTTTTTTTCAAAAGAAAGTGTCAGTGCTATACGCAAACACTTCAACTGCGTCTTTTATACCCCGCTGTGTATATGGACGGGCCATGTCTTACGTACGTCCATCCTTCCATATATCCTACCCTTCCTTTTTGTTTTGAAATAATTTCCGAAATTACCGTTAAAGATAAATTTATTAAATTTCATGTCTAGAGACAGGTTGATGAGAGCATTTTAATTTTGTCAACAATCTGATGACCTTGACCTTCCAAAATATAACCTTGATCATTCCTATGACCTTGACCTCACATTTCTTGAATTCTCCTATTGCTCATTTTTATGGGCACCATGAGGGAAACCTGTAGTTGCCTCCATTCACAGATGTGTCTTGAATACCAGTTATACCAACACATGACCTGACCTTCTCTTTTGATATTATATCAATATATGTTGGCCTTAACCTCGTATTCATTGCCATGCATATCTTAGATATGTATACATAAACAGGTCATTGCTGAAGACTATAACATTGCCTTCTTTACTGTTGTTTGTTGTTTGCGGCTGGAAGGCCTTATTTTCGGATTTAAGACTTCTGAGGCTGTTTACAGGTTAATAAGAAAAGAAAAATGTTGTCTTGAAATAATGACTTAATACATCGGGTGTAATTTCATATAGACTTAATAATCATTCTCATTTTCGTCAAATATCGAAATTCTCTTCTCATTTGGACTATGGAATAATCACGTATTGGTGCAAGACATATTCTGTAGGAGGCAAAAATCTTGCTGCAGTATGGAAATTCATCGAAATCTTCATACCACTGTATTTAATGTCTTCTATATTTATTAGACCGATGCTTAATTATCAAATCATTTAATAGTTAATTAACTTCCCAACTAGTTTCATTACTCCAGTCCGGTTAATGTTAAAAAAGGAAATTTATCATTCAGTTACATAATTCTAATGAGAAAGGTTCACTTTCAGTGACGGCACTTTCATGTCTGTAAAAGAATTTAGATTTGCTAATACTGTGATTGCAGGTATGTACTACCTAGAATTATTTACATTAAGAAAGAATGGGTTTAAAAGGAGAGAGAGAGAGAACTGAATTTTTTGCAGCAGTAAGACAAGAGAAAGGAGCAACGCTAATAAAGTTAACACAGTATCTTCATTCTTGCGTTTCTGTTCAAACAACTGGCTGTAACATGTG
>NC_089745.1:37050489-37107989 GCF_040412425.1 Macrobrachium rosenbergii
TTCACAGAAGAAAATGAGAAAAAATGTTGTTTAGATTTCCAACTAAAGCTCGCTTTTCGGAAAAACAGAGTCGGCTTGTCACTATCTCAGTTTGGTTAAATAAGATATGTACATATATATATATATATATATATATATATATATATATATATATATAATTATCTCTCTCTTTCTCTCTCTCTCTATATCTCTATATATAATACATATATATATATATATATATATATATATATATATATATATATATATATATATATATATATATATATATATATATATATATATATATATATATATATATATATATATATATATATATATATACAATCTTAGATATTAAGCAATAAATATCGTTTAATGTCAAATTCAGTTTGCTACGGGGGTAAATTATACCCAAGGGAAATTATAAATGATAAGTATTTTGTCACTGCCGGGATGGCTCAGTGCTCAAAGTTGTTTCTAAACCAAGCAGAGGTTCGAATCCCGCCGGTAACGAATCACATATCGATCATTATTCCTCCTGGGTGTAAGTTATTCCCGAGATATAGTGAATCGGATGTTATACATACATACATGTGTATATATATGTATGTATGTATGTATGTATTTATATATATTTATATATATATATATATATATATATATATATATATATATATATATATATATATATATATATATATATGTATGTATGTATGTACATATATATCCTTAATCTACACTGAAACTGACTACACAGACAAAGTAACAGACATTAAGCGTTCTGTAAGTGTAAGTGAATCCCTCCATGAAAATGAATGCTATCTTTACTCCGAGGTGGAGGGACGATGATTTTCAAGTAATGGAATTGTCACCCAAGTTGAGATAGCAATTATTCTCGTTTTCCTTGCTGGTAATTAAATTGCACTTAATTCACTTGTACGTCAGAGTGCTAATTACGTCACAGACGGTGGCTCGACCTTGAAAATCAGTTTTTAAAAGTAATATTAAACTCTTTATAAATGAAACAGTAATTTTTGTCTCTTTATATCTTTCATTGTTAAATTTCTTTTCTCATCTATTTTCCAAATTTTTTTATTTATTTGTTTAAAACATCGAAGTATACTGTATGTTGGTCATATACAGTATAGCCTAAACGCAGTGAAGTCTGGGAAATTAGTTGTAAAATTACGTATCCCATTGCCTTAATTATTTTCAATATTCCCAACTGCTCTTTATGTAATTTAATTTTATATTTATCGTTTATCTTGATTTATTTATCTGTAATCTCTTACTCTATGTAGAAACGTTCCCTTATGAATAATAGTAATACTCTGCACATAAATTAGCAGTAAGAAAGGCCTTAAGAAAATCAAGTTTATGTTCTAAAAACATTGTTAGTCAGGCTTAAAGCCTTGCTTCCGATTCAACACACGAAACAGGATAGTCCTTCCGAGAGCGCTGCTTACAAAATGTGTTAGTGTTATGGAGTAAATCCCCGAACACTTTAAAGAGGGAAGAGGCAGAGGAAAGGGGAACAAGAGAGAATTTATTGTAGATTTGGGCCCGAGTTAATTCTTTAGTGAATTGTTACAGGCTCTTGTGTGCTTATGGTGTAGCCTTTTCCCTGTGCTAGAATTAACCTGTATTTTCTCCCCTTTCCCGCATGTTTTAGAGGCAGTTTCAAGAAGTATCGTATGTTTGGCTGTGGTCTGCCTCGTTAATTGATAGTTTTAATTCTCAGGTCACACCATCATAAATAATGGATAATTTTATACCGGGATAGATTTCCACTCCATTTAATGTTTACTTTTCTGTCTGATGTCTTCAATGGGTCTTCTGTCTTCATTGCGATTGAACTAACCTGCCAAAGAGACGGTTGCACAACTTACATCATCTGTTTTACATTTCTTTTAATTTGAATATTATGAACGCTTAAAATTCTTTGTTCTTGGAGAATCAACATGATTATGTATATTACTGTATTGATACGAGGCAATATATACGAAAAAGTAACGTGAAATAATTGTACCAAACCTGCTAGAGTTTAAAATAAAAAAGAAGAAAAATCTAGAAAGCTTAAAAATCATATAAAGTGCCATGATAAACTTTGCCAGCTTCATTGAAGCCTTTGCATTGTGACAAAAGGACATGGAAAATCTATTATGTGTGTATATATATATATATATATATATATATATATATATATATATATATATATATATATATATATATATATATATATATATATATGCGTGTTTTTGCATATGTTGGTATATGTTTGTGTTTGTGTCACCAAATGCCTGTTGCTATATTCTTAGAAGTAGATGTGAAAATGCATACGATATAAATATTCCCCTTTTCTTAAGATTAATAACAGCCTGGTTGGGCTTTCCTTCGTTCTTGAGCGCGATGTCTCTATCGCTCTTTAGGACTATCGTCGTGACCTTGCATTCATAAAAGTCTGCATGTTTAACAACATTGCGCAAGGATCGCGTAACCCTGAATTTGAATAGCAGAGGAAATATCTTCTTCCTCGGCGGGTCTTTTTCTTTTATCTTGCGTCGCGTCTGCTTTTCAAAGAAAGAGGATGTTAAAAGGCATTTGTAAGTCCGCTGCAACTATATATTTGAAGTACTAACATTCCTACATTAGTGACATACAATTGATAAGGGACCTTTTAAAAAAAGTAGATACAACCACTGATTACGCTAGGTTCTTATTTGTATGTTATTCTTGCCTTGGGAATGTCATTGTAAACGTAAGGTACATATGAGGCATATATCGTATGTAGATGTAAGATACATATAATACAAGAGGCATATATTATATGTGTTACGCCCCTGTCATATTCTGACAAATGGCCCTTACCTGGGATAGGTTGTAAACTGGTAGCGTCGACCTTCGGAAAGCGTCTCTCTCTCTCTCTCTCTCTAATACATGGTCTGGAAATTAAACCCTACGTACAAAAATAGTTTATTCTGTGAAGCTAACAAACAGCAAGTTAGAAACATGGTAATTAAGAAAAGAAAAGCCATAAACCACAAAAGGAACGTAAATTATAAATGAATATCTCCCCCAACAAAACACCTTAGCTAACACCGAAATCATGAATGGGATTCTTCCCCACTTCATTATTTCCCCAGTGAGTCTCCACGTAAACGCAAGTCTAGTCTTTGTTCTTTTAAGATGACCATTTCCCATTATGGCTATGTTACACGCATGTCTGTATAGGTGCGTATCCACCCCAATTAATCATGGTTCCATTGAAGCATTGTGCCAAAGAAAGGAACCATCTCTATTAAAATCAAAGATCACCAGGTCGTCAACACACAGCAACTCATCATATAATTGTTAGATAATGGTAAGAAACACTAATTAACATAATCAGGGCTGTAAAGGTTAGTAATTTTCTAAGTTTTACTCACTCTCCAGAGAATGGAAATTCAAATTCCTAGCGTGTCCAACAAGTCCCTCCAGATTGACTTATCACAAAGGAGAGAGCACCCTTTCACAAACACCTTCGCACTGAGCGTTTTCGTAACACACAGACGGATTCACGTTTCCGTTTCATGCCCAGAAATCCGATTAGAACCAGACCAAAACATTCCATGGAAACTTCCGTCATTGGACACGTGCCACTGTATCTGAGTGCACTCCAAACAATGTTCAGGTCACCGGTGATCAATTGCTGAATCCCTAAGGTGATTGTACGCTGAGCGCTAAATTAACAGACATATCCTCACTTGCGAGATTTGTTAAACATTGCAGAAGTCTGTATATTGCAAATACTTCTGAACCCATTTAATATATGTATATGTTTACATCTATGTATAGATGCAAACACATATTCACAAGCACGCACATACACAGAAGCACGGGATTAATCTCACGGTGAAAATACCCATAAGCTAAGTAGGTTATTGTGCCTCTTGTGACCATAACATTAATTTACTGGATATTTAACCAGCTTTGGTGGGTCGCACCCAGGTTGAGGAATAGGCTGGCTACCTCAATCCCAAAAAGAATTGCTGTGAACCTGAATGTTAGAACTCCCTGCCTCCATCTTTTAAGCAGATATATATATATATATATATATATATATATATATATATATATATATATATATATATATATATATATATATATATATATATATATATTTATTTACGACGTGTGGTTAACATGTTACTGGTTTTATTATATATATATATTTATATATGTGTGTGTATGTATATATATTTATATACATATATATACACACGTACTTGTCTCTGCCGCATCAAACGATCAGGACACATTAGTTACTAATAATTCTGATCCAACAAAGGATACGCATATACACAGCTCAGCATATAAAAGCAGACACGATTTTGCATATATATATATATATATATATATATATATATATATATATATATATATATATATATATATATATATATATATATATATATATATATATATGCAGAATCGGGTCTGTTTTCATATGCTGAGTAGTGTTTACTGGTCTTTATATGCGTATTCTTTGTTGGATCAGAATTATTAGTGACTAATGTGTCCTGACCGTTTGATGCGGCAGAGACAAGTACGCCTCACCTGTTAGCAGGCACTTCACTAATGAGAATTCTTGCATCAAGTTGGATTCCCATCGCAACGTATTAGTTGGGTGATGTTTGAGAGATGTTTGCTCTGATCCCTCTGATGTCAAGTCGAGATTGACCTAAGAACTTCAGAAATTTAGATCCCTTTTAACGATGCGGAAAAAATGTATAAATTTTGCTAACAACATTGAGCCAAATTAACAACGTTTTGGTTGTGTTATTAATTTTTTTTTTAATATTGCTCAGGATTATTTTCCTGTCAAGTTTTAGTCAAGATGGTTCATTTGTACTTAAGTACCGCAGGAAAATTTGGCCGCTGTTGAAGTTATAACTGAAACATTTATTTATCCATTTCATAATTATTATTGTCATTATTGTTCGATAAGACCTTTAAAAGTTCATGGCAGTAGCTACACCTTTCTCCAGCGGAGTCTTGCAGATATCTGCTATTATGGACTGTTTGTAATGTTATACAAAATTTTACCTAAACTTTTCAGAAAACGTAAAGGAATGGCGAATATCTGTCACTTAATAAATGATAATGTTGCACATAACTTCATCCCACTTTATTTTAGTTTATTTCCTTTCTAATCAAGTTTACAACTCAACCTTCCTTTGATCGACGCACTGTAAATTGTTTCCTGAAACATTTAGCCAGATGAACTTTCAGTATTATGATTTATCTATGTTGGTAGTGATAATGAATTTATATTTCAAATGGTGGGATATTTTTTTCTTTCTCTTGTCCATATATCGTTAAATGGGGACATTAGGAGGTAGGATGTAATGAAAGTACGGGACAGGTTTTACAATCTCCGTATTCAAGTAGATTGTAGTGGGTCATTCTTAACGTAGAGCTAGAGAGAGAGAGAGAGAGAGAGAGAGAGAGAGAGAGAGAGAGGTCTGCGGTGCAGAGTGGGGGAGTTGCCAATGTTATTACATTATATAGATAAGATGTCAAGGTACCTGTATCTTAAGCCTTTGAAAAAATCAGCAGAAAAACAAAGAAGCTTTGATCACTCACTCATCTGTGAAGTATTACCAGCCATAACTGACATTGTCAAATCGACTTCTTTACTAAAGTAGACAGGAAATTACAGGTGATGTATTTGCCTAACACTATAGAAGGCTCAACTTCCATATCTCGTTATAAGATTGTAAGATTTTTAAATTATTTTTTGTTTATATTTTTGTAAGATGTACGTTTGTAATTAGTCTTGGCTAATACATCACTAGGCCTCCCTTTGTAGAGGTTGAGAGAGGAAGAAAAAGCCCTTGGCTTCTGTTACGTATAGGATTAATTGTTCTCGTTTAAAACTCGCTATAAAGATACTTTTAGCAGAAGTTCATCCCGGAGTTTCAAGTGCCTTATGGGCGCTCGTAATTATCTGCCTCCGGATATTTATTTTCGTATGAAATATTGGACTTCATTATCCAGAAGTTTAGTGAAGGCTGGGAAGAGAATCTTCATTAGCGTTTCTAAAATTCACCCCATTCTCTGTGCTTAATTTTCTCAACACTATTGATTAGAGCGGCTATTAAACTCGCAAAATAAAAATAAAAGGACAGATAGTCACAGTCTTGATAATGAAAGACTCGTGATCCATTTTATTATGTTTTTGTGGTGCTTGCCTTTTGTCACCCCCCTTCTCTTTCCAGTAGCATTCTTTCCGTCCAATCACTAACCTACGTCTTGCTGAGGATCGGTTAATCAGCTTTAGGTTTCTCATTTTAACTGGAAATTCTCCTTCTGTAAATATAGAAAAAGTTAATTAGTCTCCTCTGTTCGATATTCTTTTCCCCATGAGCAAAGTCATTACCATTGCCTTTTCTTACCAAGGGTAAGAGACTAGATGTGGATATTTGCCTCTGCAGTCATTAGCTGCAAAAAATTTATTTCTGGAACTCTTACTCTCTTTCTCCATCTCTGAACAAGCTGGAAAAGCTACCGACCGTCCCTACCCCCGGCGGGAATGGTGTAAGAAAAACCGTGTTTAGCAGCTGTACCGATTGTTGCGTACGCCCACCACCCCCCAACAGCCCAACCGAAAAAAAACTGATGGTAATTGGTAATCCAATTTGCATACTTCAGTGTTATTGCATTTTGTTATGGTGCAATTTAAGCTAATGGCTTGTTTAGAAGACCGGAAATATTTGTTTAAATTTTGGCCATACATAGCCTTTTTTGCCATTTTTCACACGCGCGCGCATACACATACACGTGCGAAAGCTGTCTCTCCTTTTCTCTCCATTTTCATAAATATATATACAAACATGTTACATGTATAATACTGTACATATATATATATATATATATATATTTATATATATATATATATATAATATATATATATATATATATATATATATATATATATATATATATATATATATATATATATATATATATATATATATATATATATATATATATATATATATATATATATATATATATATATAATATAACACTCTCTTTCACGGAAGTATTCATAAATGAATATAAGTATCTTTGTATCTTTATATCTTGAACGTATCCTTGTTATTTATAGATGTAAAGAATAAGAAGCCTGTAGCTTACTGAAACCTATCCACTTTAGTACTGTCCAAACACCTGAATATTTCAAGCTATGAGCCGAACATCAGTCCGGTAAAATTTGAATTCATATGATTAAATCAACTCCCAAATGCTTTCAGTATTCAGGTTGTAGAATATCTGGAGCGTGTTATTTTACGTAGTTTACTTGAAAAGTCTCTTTATGCTTCATGGTTTTATAAAATACTTTATTTTTGTATCATCCAACGCGGTAGGTAAAGTGTTGAGACTGAGACCACTTGCTTGAGTTTACACGGAATGACTTCCCTCCCCTTTGCTCGTATCTGGTTTGCTTGTTTGCTTTAAGCTACCAGTCATTTGTTTAATGGGGGAAGTTTTATTTGTCTTTACATTATTACTGCCTCGTTATCTTTGTTTTCTTTCTTTACATAAGGATACTCTGTTGTAAGAAAACAGAGTATTTTGTGGAAATCGGAAATTTATGTAACTGGATTTTTGTGGGAACTGGATATTCTTGTAATTGGATTTTTGTGGAAATTGAGTGCTGAATTTTGTGGATTTTTATGGGAATTGGAAATTCGTGTAATTGGACTTCTGTGGAAATGTATAATTATGTAATGAAAATTAGATCTTGTAAGTGGGCTTTTTTGGAATTGGATATTATTGTAATCTGACTGTCGTGGAAATTTGATATTCATGTAAAAAGACTTCCTTTTTCAAGGAATGTGTATGTAGTAATAATAATGATAGTAATTAATACTTGCGCTGGTTGATTGGTGGCAGGTATCCGTGTTCGGGCCCTACTTTGCGAGCCTATTATACTTTTCTAGTATTTTGCGAACAAACCCGGACATAATGCGTTTTTATTGATATTTTGCAATTAATTTCAAATATAAATGATTATACACTGTTATTCTCTTTTACTTTGGCTCAAAGGGCGAATTTTGTTGTTTAAAAAGTAGTCTGCTGTTATTTCCTAGATTTTCTTTTTCCCGTAATTTATTTATTTGTAATGGGAAGAACTCCATTTTTTTGCGTGTTTTCAAATTCAATTGCATTCAGTAATTCTAGAAAGAGGGATATCCGGATGTTTGGTCGAAATTATTAATATTTAGGACCATTTTTTTTTTATTAAAGTTTTATGTATTTTTTATACACAAGGAATTCATTTTTCTTGCATATTATCATTAGACACAGAAGAAAATCACGTTTGATGGGTTTTGAATCATTTTAATGAAATACAATTTGGCTTTTGAGGCATATTAAAAAAAGTTTTACTTCAAAGCTTTATCCCCAAACGAAAGTACAAAGGAAAAGCTTATTATAGTTCACGAAGACACCTAGAAATAAAGTGTGCCTAGCGTCGTTATTTCAGCAGATTTATGCAAATGTCCAGGCATGGTTTCATCTGAGTGAGGATTCACAAGAGCTCCAGCATGGGTCTGGTATTTTGACTTACTCAATGAAGCCATCTCCATGCGGATGCCACTCGATAAGAGTGAACTCTCCTGGCAACCGGGTAATCCCACAAATCGTTCCTCGTGATATGGGATGGTAATCCCGCGATATTCTTACTTAAAGGGGGTCACTTCCATGCTTAAAAGGGGGATTCATGCCAACTTTGGTGATTGTGCTGGTTTTGAAACGTCCTGGTAAGCTCTTGCACTTCATTGCTCTCTCTCTCTCTCTCTCTCTCTCTCTCTCTCTCTCTCTCTCTCTCTCTCTCTCTCTCTCTCTCCGCCCTTTATTGGGATCCTGATTATGAGAAGAGGAATCCATGCAGGTCTGATGAGGTAGTATGGCTTTTAGGTGTTTAAGCAGTAAAGTGTCCGTGAGTGTCACTCTCTACTACCAAATAATTCACTATCTACAACCAATCATCTTTGGTACTGACATATGTAACGGGGCCGCCCCCTTTTTTCTCTTTACCCACAGTAGTAGGCTTCCAATTTTTTTGAAAATGGAGTTTATTTTGATGGTTTTTTCTCGATGATTACCTGAAGAGTTTACGTTTCAGTTCTTATGCCTTTAGAGATTATTTGTAATTGCATACTAAGATTGATTTTGTCGAAGTTCTTATAGAAGATGATCACTTATTCATAATAAGTACATATCTTCGTTTACTAAATTTTCTTCCTTATGGTCAGGAAGTCGCCGAAAGTGAAAGAAAAAAATTGATATCGGTTGATTTTTCTTAGCTTCTGAAATATTCAAACAATATTGGGGGTTACTTTGGGACCCGGTTAATTTCTTATTTGTGTGCCTGATAGAGAAAATTCAATTTTTTCAATGCGTAACATTTTGATTAGGATGATATTACTGTAGTTTGTATATTATGTTCTATTTTGTCTATCAGTTGGAGAGGAAAAATGTAGCAAAAACAGCCATGCTTTTCAGTGGTCGCTAGAGATCATGTATTATTTGTACCTATGCTCTCCTTATATTTTTATCATTTCAGTTTCATTTTCTTCCGTCCACCGCACTGATTGATGCAGGAGGAACATTTCAAATAGAGAATTATTAGTCTCTTTCCTTATTTTTCTAAATATCAATTCATACATTATGTTCATGTTATTGATGATAGATATTTGTATTTTGAGACACCTTTGGTATACGTACTCACACAGAAACACACACGCATACATATAATCAGTAACAAATATAAGTACAGTGCCGTACTGTTGACGTGGGCTGGATGAAAGCTATGAAGCTTTCGTAAATATTTTCGTAACATTAAAATTTTGTATGTCTACATAATTTATGAATATATATATATATACATATATATATATATATATATATATATATATATATATATATATATATATATATATATATATATATATATATGTCTTTTCCTGTAATACTACAGTGTAATATGAATATAAGAATCCATAAACACTATTTGAACGTTGAAACCATATATTAGGCACTTGTCTTTTCCTGTTCAATAGAATATGGACAGATGAGATGTTACAAATATACAAAATATAAAGGTGTGGCTTTAAGGTCCATCAAGTGACACTTTTTGAGGAGGAGATGAAACCATATATTTCAGGCACTTGCTTCATTGTGCCCCTGTTTGGCGACGGATCTGGAGGTCGCGTTATGGAATCTTGGACAGATGAGATGTCGTCCGATTTCCAAATCCTCCTGACAGGTTCATATTGTTGGTTTGATTGATGATAGCAGATTCCAGCATCTTTCTTTTGTACGGTTTTCCTCAGACCCCTCCTGAAGAAGATGACCCAAGTAACGCGACCTCCAGATCCGTCGCCAAACGGGAGCTAATGAGGCCAAAAACCACTAGGGAATTGGTCATCTCCTCCTTCTTAGGAAACGGTCACTCTCATACCATCGGAGACTTAAAGCCACACTTTATGTTTTTTATGTTTTGTATATATACCAAGTACCCGAAATATATGTAACATCTCATCTGTCCATATATATCTTCTTCTTTGAACAGGGCACAGAAGCAAGTGCCTTCTTTTGAAGGAAATATATGGTTTCAACGTTCAAATAGTGTATGTTTTATGGCCCTTTCTTCCCAGCAGCGAAGTTATATTCGAGACGTGTGAGATGTTTGTTATATTTATGTTATATATATATATATATATATATATATATATATATATATATATATATATATATATATATATATATATATATTAGAGAGAGAGAGCTGTTATGTGGATCCAAACAGATGCACATAAATATCACAATACTACTTCTATATTCTAAAATGCAGTGCATGCAAAGATACACAGTGTCTCTGTCTCGCTCTCTTTTTATCTCTGTTTTTTTTCGGACGTATTTTGCCATCAAAAGGAATATATCAGTTGGTCTTGTCAGATAGAATTTTCGTACAAAAAGTGACAGTGTAAAAGGGACGGCTAATCCTCTTCTCATGTTAAAACTATCTGTAATTCCCCCGAACATTTGTTCTCATTTTTGTTTGACTCGGGCTTTGCTTATGCACATTGTTACTTCCATCTCAGGAAACCCTTTTGCTAAGATTTTAGTGTGGTGTACTGCAGCCATGTATGTATGCAGTGTGTGTGACTCTGCTGTGCGCGAATTTTTGTTAACCTTTAAAAGGACCCTTATTTTTTTGCCATTTGTGCCGTGGATTTGTGAGATTGTTTATTGGGTCACATTGCGTTTTCCGAATATTAGATGGTTTTAAAGATAATTTATCTTCTGGCTAAATTTCTGGAACTTCCTAAAATCGCTGAAGGAAGTTCCCCACCTTTTCCCAGTTCCACTGGGAATATTTACATGTCTCAGAAAACGGCATTGAAAATTGGTAGATTGGTGATTTTGTCGAGATATTAGTATAAGGAAACTTCCTGATTATTTCTTCTAATGTGAGCTTTGTTATGGTTTACAATGTTTCCTACGACTTTCCTCTTAACTAACCAGTGAATCATTCGTTTTAGGACGATGGTATGAGAGATGAAGTAGCCATAGAATTAGATAAATTTTGGAATTTACCACCAATGAACCCCTCTTAGTCTTATTATGATTTTACGATGCTAATTCGGGGTAATAACTTGAGAATCTGCATAATTATAGGAATACGAGCTTCATTAGAAGCAATACGAAGCTGATTGATGTAGAGTAATAATTCTACCACATCTACGGATTCCCAGTGCAACGGCGTTCGGGGTAATAACTAGAGAACCTGGATGATTATAGGAATACGAGCTTCATTAGAAGAAATACGAAGCTGATTTAGAGTAATAATTTTACCACATCTACGGATTCCCGGTGCAACGGCGTTGACAGTTCTCCCAACGCGCAGGAATTGGGAATTATTATGGTTGCAGAATCAGATATTAAGCAGCGTAAAGTAGTTCCGTTTTAGTTCATCATATGATGGTATGATTTCATTCTGTATCATGTAGAAAGTAGCCTTGGATTATGCAGAAGAAGATGGACCAGCCACAAAGACAGTTCTTAATCCAACGTACATACGTCGCTGTTGCTACTTTTTAGGGGTTCAAGGAGTGACAATGGCCAAAATACCTGTACATACGAATGGTTGACCTGCCTTTCAGTCTAAGTTTCATTTTATTAAAGACAAAAATAGCAGAGAACAGTGCTGTTTTAGCTTCGTTCACGCTTTCCTGGATTTGAAAAGTGCAAAAAAAAAAAAAAATAATAATAATTAATAAATGAAGACACTTCCGTATAATTCCAGACCCTGAGGACCAAATTTTGTGTATCGGTACACAGTGCGATGGGTAGAGAAAGTGTTAAAAAATTGAGCCATACGCTAAAAATTACCATAAATTTTATTTCTATGTGACCAGGTTCTCTGTACTATGTAGTGTTTCAGATTTTGAGAATATTGTTAGTAATGGTTTCAGACGTTTCTTTGTACCTCCAAGGCTATGGTTTTGTTGCGGATTGTTTGTTTACCTGTTTGTTAGCTTAACAGAGGATTTTCGCGAAATTTTACCGCAAGGTGGGCCTCGTGACTGGGAGCAAATGTTGGGAGTGTTGAATTCTCCCGATGGCCTTGGTTGGAGAAGTAAGAAACAGAAAACATACGCACAATGACCGTAGATTCTGTTGACCATGTTCATAACAACTTTTGCAAAGAAGGTGCGATTGGAGGTTCGACCTCTTAAAGTTCAGAATTTCTTTTGGATCTCGTAAACTAACCATCTCGATAAAAAAAAGTGTGCTCTTATGAATTTGAAATCGGTATTGTCCACGTTTTCTGATTTTTTTTCCTGCTTTTTCTTCGCGGTGCTACTCTCTCCTGGTTAGAATGATGCATCGGAGCATTTACGATGCTCATCGTTTTTCATCGCTTTTCAACCTCACTTTTGACCCTAAATGGTTCCTGAAATGCCATCTATTGTTGACTCCTTGGGGGAGAACCGCTGACTCCGAAGACAAAATTTCATTCTGATCCTCCCTTTCCCGCGGCCCCCAAACCCCCTTCAGGAGATCTCAGCTGCTTCTTGCCGAGACAACAGACCTTCTATATATAGAGATCCATCTCGGCAAACAATGGAGGGCTTTCACTGGGGAAAAGGTTATATAGAAAACCTATGCTTTTGTTCGCGTTTCCTTTTTTACGTTATTGATTCTTTAGATGAAAGGGGTGGCTGTTAATACTGTTCCTGTCGGTGCATGTGAGCTCAAGCGCCTGCGTATAAGCCTTACTGAGACCAAAATGATGAAATACTGGGAAGTCTTTGTGAAAATAATAATGTTGACTGATTGATCGTTAGTGTTTTATGTACAGGTGTCACAAAAATTAAGGTTAAAGAGGCTGGAAGAGTGGATGTTTCCGTAGATTTATAATGGGTACCAGCTTTTCTTCTATGGTTAGGAAGAAATTCTGATGCAAATGATTTGTGTTCAATTTAATTTTGCGTACTCGAAGTCGACCTCCCTGTGATTTTATCAAATAATGTATCAAACTATGCATGGCTTTCCATTCCTGTAACCAAAATGTTATTAATACCTTTTGTTAATTGTAGTATTTATGATCACAGTGAATGATACTTTCTGAGTTGGATGGTTACCATGAGGCACATCATATTATTATTATTATTATTATTATTATTATTATTATTATTATTATTATTATTATTATTATTATTATTATTATTAGTTCGAATGTAAAACGTGTTGCATATAAAAACAAGTAAAAAACGCCGAATTTTCTTCAGCGCAATCGAGTTTTTTGTACAGAGTATAATGTTGTATGAAACTTTCAGCCACGGACCATGAAACTCTCAGCCGTAGCCCATGAAACTTTCGGCCACGACCCGAGGGTGGCCTGTGTTGTTGGCACCTATAGCGGTGCCAGACGCATGATCATAGCTAACTTTAATTTTAAATAAAATGAAAACTACTGAGGCTAGAGGGCTGCAATGTGGTATGTTTGATAATTGGAGGGTGGGTAATCAACAAACCAATTTGCAGCCCTCTTCCCTCAGTAGTTTTTAAGATCTGAAGGCGGACAGAAAAGTGCGGACGGACAGACAAATAGCCATCCCAATAGTTTTCTTTGTCAGAAAACCAATAATGAAGGTCATTAATAGTAGTAGTCCCTAGACGGAAAATAAACCCTTGTTAAGTACTTCACAGGTTTGGGATATGTGGATGCCAACTTCGCAAATTGGTTTTATTTAATAGGATATAAAAACTCTGGCACCAACATATTCAAGAACAGCTGCCAACTGAAAATATTAAACCTTAATTCGGTTTGTTAGTGTTTGAGTGTCGGTGTTTCTGTTCATTGAAAATCTAACGCCAAGCTACCGTACTGGAGCTTGTAGAGGGAATAAAAATGAACTTGCATAAAACCTTTGGATTTCACCTACTAAGGTTTCGTGTGCAAGTGTAGTTCCAGCAGTCAAGGTGCAGAACTCATACCCAAGTTAACAATGACATCTATCCGTATTGAATAAAAGTTATTTATACTACTAGATAGCCAGGTTTTATTATACTTATCGTTTATCAATTTTGTGCCATTAGCTTATCATTGCTGCTTAGATAAAATGTTTTTGTGAATTGAAACAATGAAAAGAAGAATAAAGACGTATTCACTGCTTTGTTTTCTGTTGCTTTTGAGGTATCGTATGAAAAGGTATAAAGACTTTTCTTTGCTAGGCGATATTGATCTTCAACGACTTCTGTTCTTTTGTTTAAAGGAACGCTTCATAATTTGCTAACAAGGCTTTGCATGTATTTGACACCTAGCTTTCAGTATTATGATACTGAGAGAGAGAGAGAGAGAGAGAGAGAGAGAGAGAGAGAGAGAGAGAGAGAGAGAGAGAGAGAGGTTTTGGTAAAAGGGAGGATTTGTAAAAGAAAACCAAATCAACAAACTACAAAGAACAAGAAATCTTTATTTTCAGTAGCGTAAGGAATGTCAGATGGAGTCACAAACTGGGATCATCTGAATGGAAATCAAACGAGAGGGCGCAGTATGGACGAAGGGAGTTTTTGAACTCGGTGCTACAAGAGACGCTTCACTTCATCGACTGTGTACTCTATTTTTTTCCTTTTTTTACTTTTCACCATCTGTCGACCTGAACGCGATATATCTAGATATCGTCTCTTCCTATATTGTCTTCCTTTATATAGTAAAACAGAAAACCATCATCTCTTGTGAAAAAGAAAAAGTCTTTTAACGAGGCTAAGAATGAGACTTTATTCTTATTTCAGTCTGTTGGGAGATTCCCATTTTTTCAACAGTTTTTTTTTTCTCTCTTGTCTTTCTATTGCTGTGGCTCAGACATTCTTTTGAGAAGACGCTTATCAATACTCAGAGTTCTTTGTTTGCTTCCTATGTCTGCTTCCTCGCGTCAGTTGGGGAGGTGAAGGTCGCAAGTGTCCCACTGGGATGCGTATGCCCGTGATCTTTCTCCCGCCCTCCATACTAATGCCGGCAGGGATCTCTCTCTCTCTCTCTCTCTCTCTCTCTCTCTCTCTCTATCTCTATATATATATATATATATATATATATATATATATATATATATATATATATATATATATATATATATATATATATATATATATATATATATATATATTCAGGTCTTCAGAATTCACCTCTGTAACAGTCTCAGTTTAAGTGCTCAGAATTATTCATATTTTGGATCCATAGTGGTTAGTCTATCTCCGACGAAGAAAATCTTGTATAGAGGGGAAGACCCCTGATGACAATTTCAATAAAGCTCGTGGTTTTTATAACAATAAACTTAAGAAATTCAACAAGGATTTTGTAATGTACAGAAGTAGCGTTCCTTTAGTAGGCTGAAGGTAACAGGGACGCAGGTGGGTTGTTAGATTATTAGGCCTTACATAAATGTCTGAGAAAGTAGTGGCCGTTTATCTTGCTTAGTTTTGTGTCCTGGTGTCATCCCTCTTCTCTCTTGATGGATCGGGAGGTTCCTCTTCATTTATTCCTCCTGGGTGATACACTGATGAATTCTCTTCCTGGAGAGGAAAGGACGAGGGCTCCTACCGCTGGGAGGGTGACCACAGTATACCATATTAGTTTTGCATGTATAAATAGTACTGGTGGTTGACTGCACTTTTTATGGCAAAGTAATATGAATTTTGGCTCACGAACCTTGAAATCATGATGGGACTGAGTTGCTTAATGTAAGTGTATAATTTTAGTTTTTTCAGTTTTGCACTGTGCCTTATGTATTTATTTTTTATCATTGACATAGGTATAGTGGCATATTGATAATTAGATTCTTTATGGGCAACTCTTCCGTTACATAATTGTGGTGAAGTTAAGGAACTCACTTTAATCATTCTTTAATTACAGAGTTTGTTGAAAAAATCTCCACGTGATATTGTTAATTCTGGTGAATTGAATGTATTTATGTAGGATTTTGATTCGTATCCGAAGGTAGTAATGAAATAAGTGAGTATCCTGCAGTATTTTGCGTTTAAAAGATCTGTTTATTTAAATTGAGTTAGATCGTTATTCCTAAAGCCTCACATCGTTTTGGAAAACTAAAATAATGTGCTAGAAAAGCTATCAAAGTAGTCGAGGGCCAGAGGTGTACGTGAATTCGGGCAACGTGGACCTCTCTTTCACCTCTCCATTAGGATTTGCCTCCTTGAACCGAAATATCCTAGTGCATTACCTTTATGTTACACACACACACACACACACACACACACACACACATATATATATATATATATATATATATATATATATATATATATATATATATATTTAAGTATACTTTTCATGCATATGTATGTCTGTCTGTCTGTCTCTCTCTCTCTCTCTCTCTCTCTCTCTCTCTCTCTCTCTCTCTCTCTCTCTCTCTCTCTCTCTCTCTCTCTATATATATATATATATATATATATATGAATGTCTTTTCCTGTAATACTACAGTGTAATATGAAAATAAGAAGGCCCATAAAACACTATTTAAACGTTGAAACCATATATATTTCAGGCACTTGTTTCTGTGCCCCTGTTCACTGGTAGAATATGGACAGGTGGAAAGTTACAATGGTATATATACAAAAACATGAAGGTGTGGCCTTAGGCCTCCGATGATAAGGAGGTGGCGTTTCTTAAGAAGGAGGAGATTGACCAAATTCCTAGTGGTTTTGGCCTCATTAGCTCCCGTTTGGCGATGGATCTGGCGGTCGCGTTTCTTGGGTCATCTTCTTCAAAAAGGGTGCGAGGATTAAGGTGTCAATGGCGTCCGATTTCCAATGTCCTCCTGACAGGTTCATATTGTTGGTTTGATTGATGATAGCAGATTCCAGCATCTTTCTTTTGTACGGACAGCTACTCTTGAAAACCAACTCCGCCCCCTCCAGTTAATGACATGCCCTGTATTTCTAATATGTAGGAAAATTCCCGAACTCTCCCAAAGCGTAACGTACTGATCTTTTGTGCTCTGTTATTCTTTGCGAGAGCGATCTACCTGTCTCGCCTACATAAATGTCATGACAATTACTACACGGTATCTTGTAAACTCCGGCTTCTTCCCTTTTGTTATTTAAGTATACGTTAACGAGCGAACTCCCGATGGATTTGGGATAATGGAAAATGAAAGGATTATCAGAACTGAGTTGCTCGGTGGCCTTTGGATGTTTTCATCGTATGGAAGCTTTATTTTGTTGTTGAAATCTATTTGTCTGTTGTGAGTGGGACCTCTGTAGTATATTTTATTTGCTTTATTAATAGCCCTCTCGATAATGTGTGGTGGATAGAGCAGTTGCGTTAGGTGTTGGCGGATCGTGTTAAATTCTTGATCCAGGTACTCATTTGAACATATCCTAAGTCCTCTGAGGAATAGGTTGCACCCTACCATGATTTTACGGAGACGTCGTGGTAGCTTAAGAAATGAATGTAGGAGACAGCGAAGGTGGGTTTTCTATATACTGTAAATGCATACCTGTTCTGTTTTCTTATGATCAGTACATCTAGGAACGGCAGTTTTCCGTCCTTTTCCCATTCTGTTTTAAATTTTATGGTCGGAACTAGCGAATTTAGCCTATTAAAAAATTCCTTAAAGTCCCCCCAGCTATTGTCCCAGAAAGTAAAGATATCATCTACGTATCTAAGCCAGATCATGTTATGGGGTTTGATAGACGACAAAGTTCTGTTTCGAAATATTCCATGTACAAGTTTGCTAGAAGGGGTGATAGGGGACTTCCCATGCTACAGCCAAATTTTTGTTTGTAAAAATTACCATTGAAAGAAAACACGTTGTTAGTTACACAGAGGTTGATAAGTTTTAAGTTTTATCTATGCCAAGAGGAAAATGGTCTTCATATGGTTGTAACTTCCTCTCTAAGAAAAACAACACGTCGGCAATCAGGACTTTAGTAAATAATGAATCGACGTCTAGACTGAGCAGTTTGATGTTGTTTGAGGGATGTTTAAACTATTAAATTTTTGTATGAAATCTTCTGCATGTTTGACGTGGGAGGATGAGAAGGTTCCTAGAAAGGGTGATAACAAGTCTGCGAGCCATTTTGATAATTTGTACATGAAAGAGCCCCTGCTAGATATTATGGGGCGTAAAGAATCCCCATCTTTATGTGTTTTCGGAGGCCGTAAAAATAGGGGAGAGGGTTGATTACCTTGAATGTCTCTAGTAATTCTATGTCTTTTTATTGCCCTATGGTTCTAACTGATTTGTTAAACTGAGCAGCAATATTTGTTGTGGGATCTTTCGTTAATTTGTCGTTAGGTCTCCGCATCGTTTAGAAGTTCTTGAACTTTATTGATGTATGTCTCCTTGTCTAACAGAACTATTTTCCCGTCTTTGTTACAAGGAGACATACATCAATAAAGTTCAAGAACTTCTAAACGATGCGGAGACCTACGACAAATTAACGAAAGATCCCACAACAAATATTGCTGCTCAGTTTAACAAATCAGTTAGAACCATAGGGGCAATAAAAAGACATAGAATTACTAGAGACATTCAAGCCTGTAATCAACCCCTCTCCCCTATTTTTACGGCCTCCTGAAAACACATAAAGATGGGGATTCCTTTACGCCCCATAATATCTAGCAGGGGCTCTTTCATGTACAAATTATCAAAATGGCTCGCAGACTTGTTATCACCCTTTCTAGAACCTTCTCATCCTCCCACGTCAAACATGCAGAAGATTTCATACAAAAATTTAATAGTTTAAACATCCCCTCAAAACAACATCAAACTGCTCAGTCTAGACGTCGATTCATTATTTACTAAAGTCCTGATTGCCGACGTGTTGTTTTTCTTAGAGAGGAAGTTACAACCATATGAAGACCATTTTCCTCTTGGCATAGATAAAACTTTAAAACTTATCAACCTCTGTGTAACTAACAACGTGTTTTCTTTCAATGGTAATTTTTACAAACAAAAATTTGGCTGTAGCATGGGAAGTCCCCTATCACCCCTTCTAGCAAACTTGTACATGGAATATTTCGAAACAGAACTTTTGTCGTCTATCAAACCCCATAACATGATCTGGCTTTAGATACGTAGATGATATCTTTACTTTCTGGGACAATAGCTGGGGGACTTTAAGGAATTTTTTTAATAGGCTAAATTCGCTAGTTCCGACCATAAAATTTAAAACAGAATGGGAAAAGGACGGAAAACTGCCGTTCCTAGATGTACTGATCATAAGAAAACAGAACAGGTATGCATTTACAGTATATAGAAAACCCACCTTCGCTGTCTCCTACATTCATTTCTTAAGCTACCACGACGTCTCCGTAAAAATCATGGTAGGGTGCAACCTATTCCTCAGAGGACTTAGGATATGTTCAAATGAGTACCTGGATCAAAAATTTAACACGATCCGCCAACACGTAACGCAACTGCTCTATCCACCACACATTATCGAGAGGGCTATTAATAAAGCAAATAAAATATACTACAGAGGTCCCTTTCACAACAGACAAATAGATTTCAACAACAAAATAAAGCTTCCATACGATGAAAACATCCAAAAGGCCACCGAGCAACTCAGTTCTGATAATCCTTTCATTTTCCATTATCCCAAATCCATCGGGAGTTCGCTCGTTAACGTATACTTAAATAACAAAAGGGAAGAAGCCGGAGTTTACAAGATACCGTGTAGTAATTGTCATGACATTTATGTAGGCGAGACAGGTAGATCGCTCTCGCAAAGAATAACAGAGCACAAAAGATCAGTACGTTACGCTTCGGAGAGTTCGGGAATTTTCCTACATATTAGAAATACAGGGCATGTCATTAACTGAGGGGCGGAGTTGGTTTTCAAGAGTAGCTGTCCGTACAAAAGAAAGATGCTGGAATCTGCTATCATCAATCAAACCAACAATATGAACCTGTCAGGAGGACATTGGAAATCGGACGCCATTGACACCTTAATCTCGCACCCTTTTTGAAGAAGATGACCCAAGAAACGCGACCGCCAGATCCATCGCCAAACGGGAGCTAATGAGGCCAAAAACCACTAGGGAATTTGGTCAATCTCCTCCTTCTTAAGAAACGCCACCTCCTTATCATCGGAGGCCCTAAGGCCACACCTTCATGTTTTTGTATATATACCATTGTAACTTTCCACCTGTCCATATTCTACCAGTGAACAGGGCACAGAAACAAGTGCTCTGAAATATATGGTTTCAATGTTTAAATAGTGTTTTATGGGCCTTCTTATTTTCATATATATATATATATATATATATATATATATATATATATATATATATAAATATATATATATATATATATATATATATATATATATATATATATATATATATATATATATATATATATATATATATAGATAGAGAGAGAGAGAGAGAGAGAGAGAGAGAGAGAGAGAGAGAGAGAGAGAGAGAGAGAGAGATAAAATGCATGCATGTATGTATGTATGTATAATTTACTGACTTCAGACAGGTATTTAGGGAATTTACTGTGTCCTCCCGATATAAGAAGGAAAAAAACCAATGTGAACTATCCACCAAACCGAACAAGGATTTCGGTGTTTCAAGGAAACAAGCAAATATGAAATAGCCATTGGATTTTAACTCTTACTCTTACCTGAAATTATTCTTACTGATGATTCTTGAAGGTTAGATACAAGCGCTTTATCTCATAAGATTAGTTATTGTGAACCTTAAGAGAGTTTTCCCTGATAAGACAAAATCTATCAGTCAGATTTACCAAAGTTTTAAACAAATGGTCAGTCCAGTACGTTTGCAGTACTTAAAATTGCCAGTATTTTTATACTTTTATACAGAAAACACAAATAAGGAATGTGGTGAGACGGACAATTGGAGTACGTTGTCAAGGGTTATTCAGGTGATGGTTTAGGAGCATGTAGGAGCGTAAATCTTCATGAGAGATTTATCAGTGGCATGATTGCTTGCAAGGCGGTGTTGTAAGACAAGCTTATTTCTTGATATCATATTGCAACTCGACAACGGGTATGAAGGACTAATAGAATTGACTATAGTGACCTCCCAACGAATCAGTGGGAGGGAGACATCCTTGGAGATGGATCTTTTAAGTATAGTAAGCGCTGCTTGACAGGGTAATACTGGATTTATTTCGCCTCCGCATTCTCCCCACACCTGCCGGACTTAACAAGGTATTTCCCCTCCCCTGGGGGATTAAGGGAGTCCGTCGCTTCAACACGTGCGGATGTGTAGAGACAATGAACTGGATTTTACACTTATATTGAACGAGAGAAAAAAAACGGCTAACGAGATTGGATCTGGGAGTTAAACAAAAAGGGTCTGGGAATTAAGATCCTGAGATTGTATGTTGCCTTGTCGACGTGTATGCTTGTTAAAAATCGATGAACCGGAAAATATGCATAATATGTTATAACGCGTGACTGGACTGTGATAAAGATGGAGATAAGAAAATACAAAAAGAGAAATTAAAAATTAAATAGGGCAAGACATACGTGTTTTGCTGTACATACAATCATACATAAATATGTATGTATCTTTGTATAAACTACAAAAATATTTAACCGTGTATATTGTGACGACAGGTTATGCCTCCCGTTAACATCTTACCGAATATTAAAGCTTGCTTTGCATATTTTCTTCATAGAATTAATGTAACTGGCAGTTCTTGAGAACATTAGTTACCTCTCAGTGTTGAATACTTTTCATCCTGCGTCGGGGCAATATAGATTGACCAGATACTCTCGAAGGACCGTTTTTGTCACTCAAATGGCTCTAAGGCCAATTAAGATGTCTGGTCGTCTACATTTTTACCTAAAACTTTCAAGCATTTTTCATGTTCCCGGCAAAAGAGCCACGAATTTATGCAAGACATTAACGTTGGTAAAAATTTAAATGTGGCTCGTTCCTTACCATGACGTGAAAGCGTAACAGCAGTACTGTGTAAAAGATGAAATTAAACTTAACAGATAGATGATTACGCTCTGGGTGTTGGAGCCGAGAGCCAAGGGTGCTTTCGTATTCATGGATTTTTTAATATTACCTTTACATCTCGTATGTTATTTTCATTAATGGCAGTCCTTTACATCTTACTGGAAAGATTTTTTTCCACAAATAACTGTGTTCGCGTCATTTCCCTTAGTGCTAGTTAAGAGGTTAAAATTGTAGAGTCAAAGTTAAAGAAGTTGGACAGCTCAGGGTTCTTAAGCTGAATGGAGAAAGTCGCATAATGCTAAGGACGTTTAGAATTGCCTACAGTATGCCACTTGAGTATCATTGCTGGTGGTACCCCCAGCAGTGTTGTGCGGATGAGAAAATAATGTACAAACCTGTGTTGTATCATAAAATAACATCCCAAATGCTGCTTAAAAGTTAGATATGTCTTAACCGGACCATCAAACTGTATACCAATATATTTTACCATGAATGCTAGAGTTCACCACTTCTCTTTCGTTTCTCCTTATGAGAAGACCGCGTTAACCCACTTCTTCAATTTATCACTTCTCGGCCACAACTTTGAACTGAAGCTTACTTGTTGGAACCATTCTTGCCTGAGCGGAACCTGCCAGATTGATCAGCAAGTTTTCAAAGTGGCATCTTTATAATCTCTCTAATTAGACCGGAGATTAAGGGGAAGCCCCTTCATTATCATCTATCATGTCTCCATTCACTCTCGAGCTGTAAATCATCGTTGAGGTGTTAGCGTGGCGAAGTTGTGCGATGAAAATCACTACTGATTAAGAAGCCAGAAATTCTTGTGGAAGAATAATATATCTTCGTAACGCTCTATCTTTCTTTTGATCAATGATTTCTCTGTTTTCCCCGGAAAGTTTTTTTTTTTTTGTACCGGGGCTACGAGTGGAGTCGATCATTCATATGCATTTATTTTATTTTCTTTCTACTGATAATAAAACCGATTGCTAAAATCAGCTATCAAAATGATACTGTATAGGTTTAAAAGAATTTTATTGCATTTCGTACGGCGTTATTGGCATCTGATATTCCTTAAGTTTTAGGTATAATATATTAACTGTAAGAAATACAAGCTAACAACTTTTGTATCAATACTTAAACTGATGAGGACTTTTTTTAGGGGACTGAATATTGTTTTTGGCTTTAACCTGGATAAAATGGGGTGGTTTGGGTTGTCAGCCCCGAATATGAAATTAAAATTCAATTGCAATTTGTCTATTTTATCGTACAAAAGTTGTTTTTGCCATGACAGCATCTTAAGTACTCTAATGCTAGGGACTTTTGTATATGATTATTTTTTTCAAGGCTTAAAAGAATCATAAATGGCCAGCCTAATTTCAACGAAGCAATTTTGTTTAATTAGATTTTCAGGTATCACTACCTGTAATTACTTTATTTTAGTATCATGCCAACAATTCTAGGTTGCACTCTCTCTCTCTCTCTCTCTCTCTCTCTCTCTCTCTCTTTGGAAGAAAATTATTTTCGTAGCTGATTGTTCGTGTTTCTAACAAATCATAAAGGAAATAATTTCTGTATCAATTACAGTAAGCCACGAAGGGACCTCCTCGCTTTTTATCTCGTATTTTAAGTATTTCTAATCTTTAATAATATTAACATTCGATTTCATATACACAGTCTCTGCTTCCCTACCTTCTTTTTCCCTCCATCTCTTTCTCTCTCTCTTTATCATCACATACCATTGTGAAAGTATAGTAACCTCTATTTATCTCAGCTCCCAAAATGATTCTCTCTCTCTCTCTCTCTCTCTCTCTCTCTCTCTCGTTGATCTCGGAGCATTAGGTATATAAATGAGGATTTCGTGAATGTCTTCGTTCCTGAATGATGATAACCTTTGTTTTACCAAGGAGAAATGTTTCCATGATTAAAGAATTTTTTTTTTTTATTAATTGACTTTTCCAATTTAGATTAGACATATTTGTGCAAAAATAAGAGTTGCAATAATTTGTTTGTCTGTGACCTGATATATGTCGAAGCTAAACAACGGTGGTTCACGCAAGAAGAAAAATAAAGTACAATTGAACAGCGACACGGGCAACTGACATTGTTTCTCTTTTATTTCCAGGTAAGGAGATTGTCTCGGAGGACAAGGTAAATTCAGTCCTGTCGCCTTACTTCATCTTCTGTGTAGTACCTTTTATTTAAGCTGCCGTTATTCCTTTGCTTTTTTCTTTGTTTGTTTGCCTTGTGTAAACGGACACAGAATATTCATCGTTTATTTTCTCCAGTAGTTGTTTATTATGTTTAGTTTTACTTAGTGAATATTTTTATCTATTTACTAACGTATTGGCTAAATTATGATTATTTATATATATATATATATATATATATATATATATATATATATATATATATATATATATGTGTGTGTGTGTGTGTGTGTGTGTGTGTGTGTGTGTGTGTGTGTGTGTGTGTGTGTGTGTTAAGCAATACTTCATTTCGGGAGGTGGCTCCTGACATAGTCGAGAGAAAGGTAATCGTTATGCTAATCCTTTAAGAGTTAAACCAAGGATGAAACCTCTTTTCAAAAAACTTCCACAATTTCAGTCGCATCGTATACCGATACAGAAAGCGCTTATGAAAATTCGTATCACATATTTATTATAAATAAACGGACTCATACATATATACAGTATATATACTTATATATCTATCTATATATATTATAATATACAGTATATACATTATATTTATATATGTGTGTGTGTATTTAAATATATATATATATATATATATATATATATATATATATATATATATATATATATATATATATATATATATATATATATAGGTAGTTAGATATATAGATATATAGTTATGCATATAGACTGACCGGCAGACTGACAGTTTACAAAATATAAGTGTAGAAAAGAAATTTACCCATTTGTGAATTTTGGAAATAAGTTCTGGAAATTTTGAACAGCTTCTAGTTTATATAGCAGGCATTACTCAGGAAATTTGAGGAACATATCTATTGTTCCGCTTTGTTTACGATTGGACTGGCAGTTCTCTTACGGGCGCCATATGTTCACTGAAACTTACTGGCAGATATTTGTTAGTTTCCAACAAGTGTGACGGCTTCGGCAGAACGGTTGACAGTTCCGCTGATAGATTTGTCAAAGAAGAACGCCATATGGTTGGTTTAGGGCACCCTCCTCTTTTCCTCCGAAATGGAAATCAGTTACTGATCTGCTTTTAAGGTAGACAAGCTTCGATGAGCATTTGCTCGGCATATTACGCTTCAAAACAACACGAAAGGAAAATTTGTTAAACGTATCCATCGTGACTGAATTTTTTTCATTATTTGCAACTGTATGTCCCATTCGTAGTTTTGTTCCTTTGTTTCCACGTTAATGATAAGATACAGAATATTCCAGATTTTCATTTTCCCTGGTTTTGCATAATAATTATTGGTTATATATACACATATATATAATATATATAATATATTATAATACAATATATAAATAATATATATATATATATATATATATATATATATATATATATATATATATATATATATATATATATATATATATATAGATTCGTGCTTTTACTTAACTCGAGAACTCAGGAATGAGACAAGTTAAGGAGACTAGCAGAGCGCTGCCTCTTTTCACAGTCATTCATCGAATGGAAAGAGATTCATCACTATTTGAATATTGTCTTCACAATAAAGCCCCCTCACCTGCTTGCATCACTCACATCACTCCCTTGTGCGTCGTTCCATTCCACATTTTGAACTCTTATTTCTTTCCACGATAAGAGTTAAGCCATTTCCCTTTTGGAGTGGCTATAACTGGCTAGCACTGCTATCCTGGCAAGCATTTGAGTGATTTCAATATAACAGGTCGGGTATGGGTTAGAGTGAGCACTCTGGTTATTTCCGCCAAGGCTAGGCGCTTTTTTTTATAGGCTGTTATTGATATTGAGCTTCGAAACTGAATTTAAAAAAATATGCATTCACTTTGCTGGGCCTGAAGTACAATACGAGGTACACAGTATTCAGTCGCACCTACAGATTTGTGCATGTATGTGGGTTTTTGAAAACGCACACACTCATTTGTGAGCATACTCACACACACATACACACTATGAATGCATACATTTGTGTATGTTTGCATGCATTTGTGTATGTGTACACACCATTTCACTGTCGCCAGTGGTGATAATAATTTTTTACCATAATGGAATCGAACATTTAACAT
This sequence comes from Macrobrachium rosenbergii, assembly GCF_040412425.1. Taxonomy (NCBI): domain Eukaryota; kingdom Metazoa; phylum Arthropoda; class Malacostraca; order Decapoda; family Palaemonidae; genus Macrobrachium; species Macrobrachium rosenbergii. The sequence continues at coordinate 37,077,265 of NC_089745.1, forward strand.
TTGACCATGACGGCTGAATTTCCAAATGACCTCAGATATCGTCCTTACTTAAATTTTTTGATTTGGGTTTTGCTTGTGTCACTTACCTGATGCTCTTGCATGAAGTAACTGCCGTTTTTTCTTAAAGATAATTATTAACAGTCCGGATGGATTTGAGTGTGTTCGTATGTATAATTAACTTTGTCTTCTGTCGTCAGCGCTTGTTTAACACTTTTATTCCATTTCTGACTGAGCACTTTTAAATTGCCGTTCAGAAACTATTTATATATATATATATATATATATATATATATATATATATATATATATATATATATATATATATATATATATATATATATATAATCTTCTGGTGATATTTATAAGACATTTTCCGTTTTTTCCTCTTCTTAAAACAACCGTCTGTGATAAAACAGCCACGAACTGGAGGGTCCAAGCACTACGATCCTCTCACCATTTTGTAATAAGGAACATAGAAACCACCATGGATCCTTGGGGTTCTTCAAAAATGGAGCGTAGAAGTAGGGGTCTGATCTGTTGGTTTGTTAGAATAAGAATAAGAGTGTTTAAGGTTTCCCATCCACAACAAGTACTGACTGGATGCCATAAATTCTGATCTTTCTTCTTTAAGAGATAGGTGGTTTACTTTTGAAAATAATCTTAATCGTATAAGTAGCGCCCTGTTCACTGTTTCTACTTGTACAGGCCCTTGTCTCCCTTTTTAGTTTGTGCGGTAGTTTATTACCTTTTGCAAAAAAAAAAAAATGAACCTTTCATCTTGCACGTGTTGCCTGCCTTTTAGGTCGTTCATATCAAATGTTTTCTGCTTCTTTGCCAAGAAATATTCTTCTTATTGAATGTAACACTTTTGGCATATATTTTTAGGCTTGTTGTAGAGACGAAGGTTTCGGTTTACTTTGAAAATTGATGCAAGTTTAGCAAATTTTAATTATCATCTCGCTGTCACACTAGTTTTTAAATCAAATTTCTGATAAACTGAGGCTGTTATCGTTGCTGTTGACAAAGCCGGTATTATGCCAGCACGTGTTCTTAGTTTATACAGCAGCCCGTAATCAACTGCTATGATAATTTGTATTTTTTCATGTTCAGCATCAACATTTGGCCGATTGTATGAATTACAATTACTTTTCACTACCATAATGTAGTAATTTATGAGTATTGTCAGATTTTAAGCCAACATTTACTTAACATATTATTAAACATTCACTAAGTACCAGACAGACCACAAAATGCATTTGGAGAGACGGTATACATGACAGAGGATTTACTACTTTTAATCGTCTAATTACATTACTGCAGTGAAATTGTAACTTCAGAACTTTGTATCTCTACACATTTTGTAGGTCCGAACGTTTGACAATTAAGACTAGAAGCCATTTACTTTCGCACTCCTTCATCTGCGCTTCAGTCTACTTCCATCAATAGCAGTTCCTCTTCTCGAGTTCATTAATCGGTGTTTAAGCTAACTTCGTGATTATGAAGCACTTAAAGGATCCCAAAGTCGTTCTCTTTCTTCCCTGATTCTCAACTTTCCCCATGAATAATGTAGTCGTAAAGTAAGGTCGCTTAAGTTTGTAATTTATTCATTGCTTCTCTGATGATTACCAGAAAGATGGGAGGTTGACCGGATGTTTGAAAGGAATTCTTTCGGCCATCACAACCTTGCAAAGCGATGGAAGCATCGGCTGAAATTTTAAGTTTACGTAAAGTTGCAGACAATGTTATACTGTATATGTAGCAGAAAAGGTTAGGTCATTATTTTCGCCTTCGCTCTCAGAAGTGCTACAACTATTAATATAGTTCTTCTGTTACTAAAGGTATTGTGAAACTTTATATATCGTTGCAAAAAATCCATAAAATAAAAAAAAAACGCTTGTTATATTGTATTTAAGTTACTCTTTATTGATCTATTTGGAATTTACATTTGGTCAATAAGTTTATTACCGAGCCTACTAAGCCATATTTCCCCAGTTTAGAAAAAGCAAAGGTTCCTAAACTGAAACTGAGGGATAGCTGTATAAATTTCTTATGAAATATACAAATATACAGTATACTGCACACCTTAACCCCTCGTAGCTTGGACAGTATACCTCAGTTTCCATACACAACAGCACCGCCGCCCCATATGTTACACGCGCTCTTCCGCTTCCCTGATTTTCAGGTCTTTCCTTTTTACAACCTTTGCTCTTCCAAGCCTCGATCACTGAATATTTTTCTTTTTTAAGTTTAACTATTCAGGCATGATGTACAAGACTTTATTGAAAGCTTCAGTTAAATCCTTTTGTACTGGAATTGAACTTATCAAGTAATTGAACTTACCAGGTAATGAACGATAAGTAAAATAGCTATGCATTATTTCACTAGATATTTAAGTTTATACGACAAGACCTATATACTGATTTAAAGATGTGGTTGGCTAGCTATGTTAATTCATTATTCATTTTTTCCCCAGTTCATTACAGTATTACCAAATCTGTCTTTATTTTATTTGTGATTTTACGATGTCAGGTGCTTACCTACGAAAGAGCAGAACCAGCAATCGGATGTAATGAATTTCGGGTAACAGTAGAAGAAAAGAGGAAAAAGACATGGAAGTGGATGAGGGAGTAGGGCAGTCCCTTTTGCTGCTTTGTGGCCACCCAAGTACTTACTGTAGATTTCTCAAATAGGTTGGATATTTACTTTGATCGGAATTTAGTCTGAATGGTCCCCTTGCTTAATGCTAGGGGCTTGGACGATAGATAATTCTGTGGTGCTTCTGTGTAAAAATGTTATAGTGTCATCGTCGGTTTACGTATAAACAATATGCATTTTCTGTATATTGCATTCATCTCAAATATGATAACACTCATATATGCATTTATATGACACAAACATGCATATAGATACGCATTGACTACCACTTGATCTGTGTGTATGCGTTTTAAACTCAACATCAGTAATCATTCCAAAAAATCTAAACAGTTGTCCCCTTTCATTTCTTTGATTGTGTAAACAAAATGACGTGATATAAAGGGAAGAAGGAATTAGTGCAGATACAGCAGAAGAGTGTTATATGTAAAGGAAATGCAATTAAAATAATAGAGATGTAAAGGAATATCGCATCCAAAATATTATGAAAAAGATGACAGGAAAAAAATCAACAAATCTGGTAATATTTACTGACATAAGTACATAGCTAAACTTATCATATATGTTTTTAAAAGAGATGATAATAAGACAGAGTATTTCGTAATGGGATGTTCCCCTTATAGATCTTAGAAAATTATAACACTGACTGAAAGATTAAATTTTTTTCAGAAAACAGTATCAATTATATATTGAATGTGTAAATTTATTTTTCAGAAGATATTTTTCTCCACAAGGTCATGTAAAGGCATACATATATGCTCAAGATAAAGATTACAGAGCAAATATGCCTGGAAAGGAGAGAGAGAGAGAGAGAGAGAGAGAGAGAGAGAGAGAGAGAGAGAGAGAGAGAGAGAGAGAGAGATTCTTACAAATATGTCACTGAAAAAGAAAGAATCCGAGAGAAAGTAATGAACTTCACAAAATCTTCCAGGGATAGTAGGGTCAAGTAATGATATGAAGCATAATAACATGATAAGTAAACAAAGTAGGTTAACAGCAGCGCATAAAGAAGAAGGGAGAAACGGAACTCTTCTTAATTTTCTCGGTAAAATTATATGAGCACTCTGCGGCCATTTCAAGATTCATTGATGCTGAGTCCTAGGGGTCGTTCCGGGGGCGAACCCTTCAGTCTGGGGTCGTGGCAACCAAGGACGGGGTAGGCATGACAGAAGGGGACCTTTGGAGAAGGACAAGGATGAAAAATGTTAAGGCATTTATCCATGCAATAAGTAGTTTTCAATAAATATCTCAAAGCAGATTTACTGGTAGATACGAAATGTATGTCCAGAATTAACACGGGTTGCCACAACATGGCAGGTCAAAAGACGATACTGTCATGCATGACGGAAACGGAGTCCTTGCCTTGGGCATACTTGGATAAAGTTAAAGATTCACGCAAGTGAAAATTAACCAGTGTACTGAATAATTGAGTAGAGTACCATTCATATGCCCAACACTCGATGTCAGATGAGATTTCTATATATTGAAATGAAATTGTATGGTGTAAGCCCTCAGGGATTTACTGTATTATAAAATTAATTAATTCATAATAATTTTCTGGCTTCCTCATTATGCCATCTATTTAAACATATTTTTGGTATCTTGCCTGGGGAGGTTTAGCTTGATCAAAGGGAAACAATATTTTATTACCTCTCTTGTTTACAAACCGTTTGCTGTGAAATTAAATTTTCTCTCATTTTCCTTAAAGGCCATTATCAGGTGAAAGTAACGATTCGGTACACTTTTCTTACTTTACCTTTAAATGTGAAGGTTTTGTTTTAGGTAATTTCAGTAAGTTAACGAGTTTCGTTTATAAATGTTGTAAACTCTCATTCGATTTTGAAATTAAACGAATCATGCTTCTAAAATTACATTTCATTGCTGATTCCGTATTTAGAATTTCAACAGCAGTCCTATACACATCATTCTGTCTCATCTTCTATGGTTGGAAGAAAGGTTTTTGTACGTTTATGTGTCAATTTCAAACCTCAAAATTGGAGCAGAATTTGATGAAACTTGGAAGATACTCGCATGATCTCCAGGCGAGCTTTTCAAGGTGGGTAAAATTTGAAGAAACTGAGTTAGAATTGCTGAACTGTCGCCATGGAAACCATCTCGTTCATTGTAAACATGGCAGTTTTTGGTAGATGAAATGCCTCATATGCGGCTACATGTTTCCGGTACTCTTTTTTTTTTATATTGTATGTTGAGTGTCACTCATTACGAGTTCATTTATTCATTGTTGGGAGAGGGCTTGGCCAAGGCAAGCTCTCCACCGATCAACTGATTATGAAGCTAAGTCGGTTTAGTTCGGCCAGTACTGTTTAAATTTATTTGAAAGACTTTAATGTTGAACAGTGTCTGACCAACGGCTTTGTGAATCGTTTCAATGAAGCTACAGTTTTTTTTAAGCACATTAAGATAGAAAATGAGTATCATGCAGGAAAAAATTGCGACTAACTGTATCATTTACAAAATTAAAAATAATATCGGTGACCTTCTGTATCTTGTACATTGTGATCTGCTGCATATGTTTTAACTTGCTCCCATCACAGTTATGTTAATTGAACACCTTGTTATAGACTTTTGTTTAATCCATGATAAAGATAGTCGACATTTGAATAACCTCATTAACCAAAAGGCGCAGGAGATCTTAAATTCTTTTCCCTAAAAAATCAAACTTCTTAAAAATGCAGTTGTAATTGCAGTCATTTAAATAGTCATTAAATCACGGGACTCATTAGGGATAACGTTTCATATGAATAATATTGCAGTCTACCAAAAATAAGGTTAACGTTAAGAGGCGGAGATGTAATATTTCAGTGTCGGACCTGGAGTGCAGTGCCCCAGGGCGCATAAATCCACGACCAAAGCGGTTAGAGAAATCACCCCACCGGCGATGTCGCTTAGAAATAATGGCATTCATAACACAAACTTAATTTCTTGGGTTTGGACACGGCCTAATGACGTGTCTTGAAATACGGCGTCGCATAATTGCAATTTCCAGATGCTTGCTTTGTCTCTCGGCGACTCCGTCTTAAAAAAGATCTTTCGCTGATTTACGCACGACGATTGGCCACTCTGCTGATTTACTGCTAATGAAGTTGCAGATTGACGACGCTAATACTTTTCGGAGTGTAATGGCGTTGAAGTACATCATTTCAAGTTTTTCGCTCGTGTGCGTAAGTATGCGTGTTTGGAAGAATTTTGCAATTTTATGATGATATATCTGTCATTAGAACCGAGGAATTAGGTAATATATATATATATATATATATATATATATATATATATATGTATATATATAGTTATATACATATATATATATATATATATATATATATTATATATATATATATATATATATATATATATATATAACTATATATAATATAGTTATATGTATATATTATATATATGTATATATATACATATATATACATATATGTATATTATACACACACACACATATATATATATATATTTATATATATATAAAGATATATGTATATATATATATATTACAAAAACATACATATATATATATATATATATATATATATATATTATATATATATATATATATATATATATATATATTTTTATAAATATTTGCTGTTCGCCCTCGACATTTAGGTGTAGGAATATTAGGCCAATTGACCTCGACAGAGAACATCTCTGCCCGCCGGTAGGGTAGGCAATTTAAAAATAACAATTTAACCCCATAGGCTGGAAAGTTTGTAAACAAAATATGTTAGGGCATTAGGGACCTAAGCCTCAGAGAGGGTTTACGCTCAATGACCCCTAGTTATGGTGGCCCTTAAGCTTTATTCTATGCATTCGACGATGCCTTTGTCAAGGTCGGATTGCCCGGGGCGGTATAGGTCCTCCTCTGGAAGAACGAAGCGAGGTCGAGTCAGTGAGAGAGATCCCAGCGGTCATGGAACCAGGGTGACGCTGCGTGCGTGCCCGAACGATATTATTTTATTACTTCTCTCCTACGTCTATCTTAATTAGTGAATTGGGAAGACTGCCAGAATACGACTCCTGAAGTCCCTCGTTTGCGCAGCGACTCGACGTTCACGGTAAGTCCGATTCTTGTTGAAGCTTCGTCGATTGACTAGTTCTTTTCTGTATTTCACAATTTTTCTTTGTTTTCTTCCTTCAGCCACCACTTAGGGTATATGTGTTTACAAAGTCTAGATTAAGCCTAATTATTTTATTGTTAGCTTCAACCCCATTATTCAGTAAAATACCTAGGATTTAGGGTAAGCAAAATCAGGTTAAATCTCGATGCTTTGATTGCCTCGCGTCCGAATGTTTGGGAGAACCGTTGCGTTTAAAATCAAATTCATCTCAAATATTCTTTGTTAAGGTTAATAACCCTTAACTGGCGACCTTTGGCTAATTAACGTCTGTCTTTGAGGTTAACTTTTGGCTTCAAGTGACAGGTTACGTGTAATCTTGGTTTGCAGGGCCGTAAAAATTACGTAAATTGAATAATACATGATCAACCAAGACCTCCCACACGTAACATTGGCGACCTTGCGTAGAATCTAAAGTACATTTTAGAGAAAGAATCTGGAGAAAAGGAAATTAAAATTACATTAATTCCAAAAAAATAAAAGTCAGATATCGAACTCCATTTCATTCTTCCAAACAAGGAACGAGGCATAATAATAAGCAGTAAAGAGAATAGTTATAATAATAAGTGTAGCGAGAATTAGCGTAGGAAAGGGTGCGTCGAGAGCAGAGAGTCATAATTTGTAACGGTTAAGACAAGGGCATTTTACCGTGTTCGGCCCGTGAGAGAAGTCGTTCAAGTAACGTATCCTAAGGCCGAATCGCGGAGCCCAGTTCATATACACAAAGTAATTTAGAAATCGCGTCGGAAATTCCGATCGTTATTGTTTGCATATAGCGGGAATCATTCAAAACCGTGTCAGTGAAGTAGCAAACGAACTGAAATAGTAATTTTACAATAAAGGTACCGTTAACAACGTAAATTTACGCAGGCAAGCCAGCATCTCTCTTTTCATTCTTTTGTTTAATCTCCGGGTGAGGAATACGATAACAAAAGACACAAAGTTGTTTGGTAATTTAGTTTTCCATCCGTAACGTAAAACGCTATGCATGATTGGTATATTTAAAGTAAAATCTGGATACCTGCATTTGTTTCGTGCGTTATTTTGAATTTGGTGCTAAAAGGAAATACCCGCCATCTTGGATTCCTCTGCCGTGTTCGCGCGATTGTTTTGAAATTGTTCGAACTGTTTGTGAGAGAACGGCCATTTTGGGGTTTCCTTCGCAGGCCGAGGCTGTTTTGAAATTTAGGCCTAACGGGACCTTGGCCGCCATCTCAACGACCTTGTTATTGTGACCTCTGCCCGAGACACTCTGGGGGGGCATTTCTTTTTTTTTGCTTTTCGTAGCGAACCCACCTCCTAATATCTTAGCTAGGAAAAAACCAAAAGATAATTTAGGCAGGGAAAGTTAGGCCTTAGTTAGGAGTAATAACAAGTTCCTATACGAATACCTACTATAAAATCATATAAAGAAAATTTAAAATTTTACGATAAACTTTTGTGACGTCGGCTCCAGGAAAATTAAGATAATAAAGTAATCCCTAAGGAAGCCAAGACGACGCATCTATATCATTTTATTAAGATCCATGCCATTGTGCATGTATAAAATCTTTGTTTACATGTTCTCAAGCAGCAAGAAATTCGCTGATTGAAAATCTCTCTCTCTCTCTCTCTCTCTCTCTCTCTCTCTCTCTCTCTCTCTCTCTCTCTCTCTCTCTCTCTCGTCATTCAAGTAAGCATTCCTAACCTAAGTGTACGTGACCCTCTTCAAAGAAAGAACGGCCGACACTAGGCTAATTAATTCGAATACTTAAACCAATTAAAAGAAAACACCTCTGTCCCACAATAGATGAGGACAAGTTAAGAGTAATTACAATACAGTGATAAACTGTCGGTCACGAGTGAGGCCTGCTATCCAGACCGAAGCAAACAGTAGTTTTCACCCTCTGAAAAAAAAAAAAAAAAAGTTGCCGGTACTGGGACCAGCCACTCACGAGGATCTTTAGAAAAAAAAAAAAAAAAAAAAAAAAACCAAATTCACTTTATTCCACAGTGCCAATAATTTGCAGCACTCATCACTTGAATAGCTTACTTCTCTCTCTCTCTCTCTCTCTCTTTTACCTTCCCTTTCTCTCTCATTCGATTGTTGCACTCTGCAGGGGTGTAGAGTGCCTTTCCTCCCATATAGCCTAGTTGGACTCCAGTAGAGGTCCCTAGGAACACATTGGCACCATAAGTGCCACCAAGCAAGAATCCCGAAAAAATAAATAAAACAAAACCAAAAGGGAACACAGAAGAGAAGGTTCTTCTGGAACCTAACCTGCACCAGTGCCTAGGGATACTGAGTGCCACCAGTGTGACCTGTACACGGCACACCCAAACTACAGTGCCACCTTTTGAAAGGGTGCCACGTCATTTGAAGAGACACTTCCTCGCTGCCCAAGTACGCCCGTCGACCCGGTTAGACGCCCTTCCCCACCAGAACCATGGCAGCAGAGCATTATAAAACTTTCCTGGGGCTGGGGACGGCGGCAGGTCTCACCGGCTCGGAACTTACCACCTGGGTTAAGGAGCAAGTGGACGACTTGGCCAAGCGGGAGAAGGAAGAAAGACTCGAGCAGAGGAAGTATGAAGAAGAAGAAGGGTGTATGAAGCCGAGCAAAGGCAATATGAAGAGGAAAGAGAAGAAAGGAGGAGACAGCATGAGTTAGCCTGCAAGGAAACTGAGTTAGCCCTAAAGGAGAAGGAGCTCTGAGCTTGAGAGAGCGAAAATGGAGAATGCCGAAGCTATGGCTAGCCATCAAGCCTCCAGTTCTACACCTGCTGCATCAAACGCTCCAATTTCGAGCATCAATTCCCTAGTCCCCAAGTGGACTGAGGACGAGCCAGAAGCATGGCTGGAGGAGATCGAGGCTCTTTTCGATAACTACAGCACCACGGAGACGGAGAGAGCCTTAATACTAGCCAAGCATATGGAGGAAAAGCCAAGGCAGCGCTTCGCTCACTGGAGAAGAGCCAGAGAGGCAACATGGCGGAAGTTCGTAGAGTCATTACAAAGGCCTACGAGATAACCCCAGAAAAATGGAGACAACGGTTCCGAGGTCTTGCCAAGGAAGTCGGCTGGTCTTGGACGGAATGGGCATGTCACAAAACCCAGTCCGGCACGCGCTGGTTCGACTCCTTGGCCTGCACGACGTTTGAGGATCTCTTCATCGGACCATGCTAGAAGACCTTTTCCAATGTGTGCCAGGCCCCTTGCGGTATATCTTAACGATAAACAGCCCTCCACACTTATGGAAGCTTGTCGCATGGCTGATTCGTGGGAAACTTTCAATCAGTCGCATAGCACCTCTCAGAAGCGAATCATCCCTCCGGCCTACCTCTCGAACTCCACTCGCCCGAAGAATGGACTGCCTAGCAAGACCCTGTGCAACTATTGCAAGAAGGGGGCCACGCTGAAGCTGAGTGCCGATACAAACTCGGCACTAATAAGCAGCCTAACCCTACCAGCCAGAACTCCGCTCCCGATTCATCCGCTCAGCCCTCTCCTCCAACAGTTACTGCAGGCCACCGAGCCCATCCAAAAGGCCCGTGCAGATCCTGTGGGGCTGCTAGCCACTACAATGCTGGATCTCCGGCCTGTCCACATCATGTCCCCACCACCAAATTTGTCAACCTAATCAGCACTTCATTTTCTGCTGCTGGTCCGCACCGGATCCTTTACCCGAGAGACTGAAACCCAGTTCATCTCGGTGGCCCTCTTCAGAGCACTAGCCTGCCAGTGACCCTTCCGGTCACAGTAGACACTGCGGCAGATATTAGCCTGATCGCCAGGGCCCAAGTGCCAGCCGGTGCCATGGTTGACGAAGAAACCCGGTGGGAAATGAAGTGGATAGAGGGCCACGCCATCACCGTTCCTACTGTCCAACTCCAGGTTATGACACCTTGGGGCACGATACCCCCACCGCCTCGGCGTGGTAGGTGGAATTCGGCCCGGAGTGGCCTTCTTGTTGGGTCGGGATCTTCTCTGCGGAAGCCCGTCACCAACGCCACTCCGCAGCCACGTTACCTCCTCCACGGAGGCCCCATCTAAAACTCTCAAAAATAACAAACCTCCACCTTCCGCCCACCAAAGTGGTCCGCGGAAGGGGCATAACCCAACCTATTTCAGGCCTAGCCTCTCCAATCGCGAAGGGCTGGCCCACCAAGAGGTCCTCCCCCTCCGCGAAGAGAGATTCAGGAGGAGCAGTACCGCTGCAGGACGTGCAAGCGGGCAGACCACTCCACAAATTGGGAGGGCTGCCCAAGCAAACAACGCCCAGCGGACGCCCCCGAACAAAACTCTAGGAGAGGCTACGATCTCCTGCTGGGGCAGGAATCTCTGCCGCAGCCAAACCCAAGTCGTCCGAGAGGTATTGCACCTCCGGACCCCTTGTCAGGCATGCCTGACCTCAACTGCTGCCAGTGCCACTTGCGAGCACTGAGCAGTGCCAGACTCCGTCCGCCACGGACGTTGAGCTACCAATGGAAAAGGCCTCTATGCCGGGTCTAAATCATGAGGCGAATCCTCCTCCGGGAGATTTAGGGTTCCCCATGCAGTTGATCATCGCGACTGGAGAGCCTCCAGCACCCGAAGCTTCTTCTTCACAAAATTTGATTCCAGGGGATGAACCCCTGGAGGATCAAATGGTACCCCTTCCTTGGAAGACCAGGAACTGGCATCCTCGGACGCAGAAGTCGAGATCGCTCTCGCTCCGGTTGTCGCAGCAGCCGGAGTAGGGAGTCCTCCCCAGCTTTGCAGTTGCCTGACTTCGCGCCCGCTAGCCCTTCTGGCCTGTCCCCGGAGTCGGTGCTCTCATCACCTGCTAGGCCAGCTACTGATAGGCCTTGGAGGAAACCGAAGAAGAAGAAGAAGGGGCGGAAGAGAGCCCAGTAGTTGCCGAGCTATACGCTCATCCTGGCACTAGTGCCCTCTCGGCACAGTGCCTAACATCTAAGAGTGATCCTGGCCCCTTGCCCAGAGAAGGTAGCCAGTGTGATCTCTTCCTTTTATTTGTACCTAGCCTAGGCCACCTTAAAGTACGGTACATCAATTTAGTAACCTTGTTCCTTCCACTTACCACCGAGCCGCAGTAATCATGTAAGTAGCCTAACTAATTTCAGTAATCTTAACTATTGTGAAACGAGCCACGATGCTCGTGACACGCATGGCCTAAGACCTCAGTGAGGCACCCATTTTATCATATGAGGCAACCTCATGAATTAACTAGTAAATTTTAATTGTATTAAAAATAAACCATGTTGTAATTTAGTTAGAATATTAACTCTTATGTTGGTGCTACGGTCGGGTTAGGATAGGTTAGGCTAGGGAATATCATAGAATGTACCACTAGGCTAGGTCTAAAACACATCATGATTGTAGGAGGTAGCCTATAATAACCGTGAGCACCTTCCAGTACTATTAGAATTAGGTAAAGTAGTGATTATAGCTCATATCCTATCTAGGGTTAGGTAGTTCTGTAGCTAGGTAGGCTAACCAGGACTAATCTGCTCAGGGGAAGGAGAGTAACCTACGAGAGGCGAACAGCTTGCTTAGTATAGACCTTCACGCCCGAAAAGGGAGTGAAGGCCCTCTTAAGGGGGGGAGCTTTTATAAATATTACTGCTGTTCGCCCTCGATGTAGTTAGGTGTAGGAATATTAGGCCAATTGACCTCGACAGAGAACATCTCTGCCCGCCGGTAGGGTAGGCAATTTAAAAATAACAATCACCGCCTTAGACAAATGGCGCCGCATAGGCTGGAAAGTTTGTAAACAAAATATGTTAGGGCATTAGGGACCTAAGCCTCAGAGAGGGTTTACGCTCAATGACCCTAGTTATGGTGGCCCTTAAGCTTTATTCTATGCATTCGACGATGCCTTTGTCAAGGTCGGATTGCCGGGGGGCGGTAGAAGGTCCTCCTCTGGAAGAACGAAGCGAGGTCGAGTCAGTGAGAGATCCCAGCGGTCATGGAACCAGGGTGACGCTGCGTGCGTGCCCGAACGATATTCTTTATTACTTTCTCTCCTACGTCTATCTTAATTAGTGAATTGGGAAGACTGCCAGAATACGACTCCTGAAGTCCCTCGTTTGCGCAGCGACTCGACGTTCACGGTAAGTCCGATTCTTGTTGAAGCTTCGTCGATTGACTAGTTCTTTTCTGTATTTCACAATTTTTCTTTGTTTTCTTCCTTCAGCCACCACTTAGGGTATATGTGTTTTACAAAGTCTAGATTAAGCCTAATTATTTTATTGTTAGCTTCAACCCCATTATTCCAGTAAAATACCTAGGATTTAGGTAAGCAAAATCAGGTTAAATCTCGATGCTTTGATTGCCTCAGCGTCCGAATGTTTGGGAGAACCGTTGCGTTTAAAATCAAATTCATCTCAAATATTCTTTGTTAAGGTTAATAACCCTTAACTGGCGACCTTTGGCTAATTAACGTCTGTCTTTGAGGTTAACTTTTGGCTTCAAGTGACAGGTTACGTGTAATCTTGGTTTGCAGGGCCAAAAAAATTACGTAAATTGAATAATACATGATCAACAAGACCTCCACACGTAACAATATATATTTATATATATATATATATATATATATATATATATATATATATATATATATATATATATATATATATATATATATATATATATATATATATATATATATATATATATATATATATATATATATATATATATATATATATATATATAAATTATGTGGATGTGTGTGTGTGGTGTGTTTGAGTTGTAAATATCAGCCATTAGGATTTTGGGCATAATGTATCAGTGTATGTAGAAATTAAAATGTGTCCGACGTTGTTAGTAATTTGTTTAAAATCCTGGGTGTGACGCCCACCTATTCTCGCACTTAAAATAGGGCGACGCGGAGCTTGCCTGATAATTGCAACTGTGTGACCAAGAGGAAACGACTCTTCTGGATTGATTGATTGATTATGAAATTTAGGTATTGTAGACCAAGCGCCGGAACCCATCAGGATTATTCAGCGTCGTAATGAAGATGAAATACATAAATTATTGATATGGTAGATCATCCTTTAAGAACGGATGACAGTGGATTCCCCCAAAAATACTGCTGAGGGAAATACGAGGGTTGGAAAACCTCTTTTTGCATCTGAGAGGTGTAAAGATGACATAATATGCGTGCAGTTTGGTGGAGACGCAGTAAGACTCCTAGGTTATTTAAATAAAGTTTGTCGTGAAATATGATTTTTTTCTCTTGCTACATTCAGTCCTCTTAGTTATTCAACTTGTCCATTTAATTTTCAATTCGCAACGTTTTAAAAAACATTATGTTAACTGCAAGTTCTAGATGTGCAGCTACTGTAAGATTTAGATGACGTTTATCAATCATAGTTCACTGAAAATTTCAGCATATAGTTGCATATAAAATAGTCAAGTAATATCCATAAATATTTATGTTTCAATAATCATCATCTTCAAAAGAATTTGATTTATCTCAGTTCGCTAATATATAGTGTTAGGTGCGATTACCCATAAAAGTTTATAAAATGACTATGATTATTACCTACACAGACAGTCGCCTACGCATGTGATCTACGTTTTCATGGATAATTGTAAAATAATACTTACAAAAATGTGCTGATACTTCCGAACAGTAAAAAGTAAAACGAAGAGATTTAGGCCTCTTACTTTAAATAAAAGTCTTTGTAAGATTTTCTTCAGATTCCAGCCAAGAGAGTTACTTGAAAAGTTCCAATTGGTGATTTTATCTGAAATGGGAACAATTCAACTGATAAGGGAAAGTCACGCGAAATTGCATGAATGGGAGGTGATCGTCAGCTATTTACGATAGAACTTGCGTTCCTCTGTTGTTTACAACACTTCATATCAGTTTGTCCTTCGATCAGCGAAAAAGACTCAAAGGAAGAGATTCGTTGTGGTAAACGAAGATACGTATTTTAGGTCAGCGCCATTATACTTAGGATTGGCATCACCAGAAAGAAGGAAAAAGGAAAGGACAGCGCGCATGGAGAAATTATTTTCATGTCCAGCTTCCGATAATGCATCAGAGAGAGAGTGCTTAGCTTTGGTGCTTCCCTGCTGCCGCCAGCAGTCTTTGTCGCCGGTTTCATATAGTTTTTGGGCCCATTGGCTTCAAGTTTTATAGATATGAATGCGAACAGAATGTTTCCAGGGCACCTATTCTTGCATAGTTTTATGGCCTCGTTTCTCACCTGCCGGTGGAATGTTTTGGATTTACTCTGCATCTTTGCGTTTTCAGTTTAACAAACAATGTCTGGTTTAAAACTTTTTGATTCCAATGAAATATTCGACAAGTTTCTTAATGGTGCTCTTTTATACAGGATGCGTAGCTATGTGGTTTGCACTGATTATTCACTTACAAAAAAAAGGATATCCAGATTATTTATGGCTATGTAGTCTTTTATTGCCCTGGAGTTATGTGCCAGATAACTATTAATCTAAGGGCTGCTTCAGGGACAAGAGCCCATGTTTGGCATGAGGCCAGTTTAGTGTAAATCAACAGCAGCAAAATCAACATAAGTGTTATTACATCGTATTTGTCATCCACACTTCCCAGTTTAACACATGTTAAATGATGGTGACTTTTCTTTGTAAAAAGCATTTTTCAACAATTGTTTGTTTCATAATATCAGCAAAACCCCGATTTTCTAAAAGATAGAAAATGATAAAAATACAAATCAGAGCAACCATCATGTTTGTGTTCTTGTTTAGAGCAGGGCATGAAAGAAATTGACCCTGTGCAATAAACTTTTTAACAAGACAGCCACATCGTACAGCAACACGAAGCCTTTATCAGCGAAACGTTGAACAACACCTCTCATTCACCTATAATTCAATGATTTTATACCACTCTGTCGCACATACCGCTTATGAAGGCCCTTTCGTTCAAATTCTTATGGCATGATATTAGTCTACCATCATTTTAGTCTTCTTCGCCTCCTTTCTCCAGAGTATTCAAATCTTACTTTCTTTGTTTCTCTTTACTTCATAAAAAGCCGTTAGCAAAAGCTGGTCGATCGTTCAGTTTACTTTTAATTAGCCTTTTTCCATAGATTCGTTTTCTACATTTTCACCATTTTAAGTCTGCTTACTCCACACGTACTCGGATGTCGGAATATTCCAACATCTTCCATCTTTTTTTCGTGCATGTTCAATAGCAACATTTCGTTGCATAGTGAACACTCAACATACTTTTCATATATTTAGAGGTACTCTTATTCATATTCACGTCATCAAAAACTTTAAATGCTTTTCTCGAGGATCTGCAAATTATTCCTTACTACTGCAAACGAACACCGTAAGGTCCACAAACAGTAAAAATTGTATGCTGTGAAGACAAATAATCAATCTTGCAGCTTAACGACATTATTTTGATCAGTTTTAACGTCTTGTTAGATAGATTCATATATACCGAACTTAGTCAATTTTTTTTTTTATTTCTTGAAGGTTACTTTTATAAATATGGTTACTGAACGATACCTCACTGATGAAGAATTCTGGCGCATCAGCAATCCCGTATTTTAATGACTTTCTGAGGGACGCTGCGAACTCAAGTTTACTTTAGAATTCACAGTTATTATGTGCGATATTTACAGGAAGATACATATATAATTTGAAGTTCACTATTTAAACCTCAATAAATAAAATGTACTCGGATGAACACTACAGTGGCCGAATCTGTAACTGGAAATCTTAATTTTGAAAATAATCTATTATCATTTACATACTTTGCATTGCTCTTGCTAATGCACCCATTCAAAACAGTTGCGTGAATGAAGTACATTCATTACGGAAGCCCGTTGTTTCACATTCATGGCCTCCAGTGTGAGAGAATCCATTAGTTGCAAGACTTGACTCATGGGAGTTAAGGAGTTATGACTGTCCTCAGGAGCCATAATTAGGACGTTTCGCCTCTTGATACCAGTGCCGTGTGCATTTATTTTCGTTTTTCCAATTTTAATAACTTGCATTTTAAAATAAGTTTTTCTTATGTTTTATACTTATTTTAGTGTCGATTGACCAAGCCGTCTAAATCCAATAAGAAGAAGAATATGATTTCTTCCGAGTAGTCTCACCACAGGTCTCCATTGTTTTTATTTCATCAGTATATTCTGCGCGCACACTCCTGAATTTGTCTGTGTGTGTTTGTTTGTATGTGTGTGTCTCATTTGATATTTATAGTTTGTATTTCTTAACTGCAGTTAGCGATATGCTTATCTGTTTCTAGTTTCAGAAAATTTTATATATGCGTAAATACTGTTTATAAGTGTTATTATATGATATGTGTGTGTGTGTGTGTGTGTGTGTGTGTGTGTGTGTGTGTGTGTGTGTGTGTGTGTATCAAAGCAGCTGACAGTATTTATTAATCGAGCGACTTGAAAGAAATGAGATACGAATCGCTTCACTATCCATCTTCTGCTGGTTAATCTCAGGAGTACTCTATTAATCCTGGTTAACCTGAGCCTGGATTTGTCATGAACCGACACAGAAAGTACCTCCCAAGTCTCTCACAAATCACTATTTTCTCTCTCAAAAAATTCTTTCACCTTCCAGCACTACTTCTTATATTATAAACACCATATTTCTTTATTAGAAGTATATTTATTCCAACCTGGTTCTCTGTCATCTTCTTTTCTTGCTCATAGATTGTTTTTATTAAGACTTATCAGTCTTCGATCTTGTTTCAGAATCCAGACGACCCGTATAAACTAATTGTTATGGTACTCATGTCATATACCAGTGGGAAAGCATTTCCTGTATGAATATAAGCAGTTCAAAAGCTTCCATTTTCCCGAAACATTCTTTCAGCTTTTCTTAAGGAAAATTTTATAAATATAACCTCTTCGTGTTGTGCGTTCGTGTGTCTTTTTATCAAGTTCGACACCCTACTATATCATTCTTCGTGTTGCACAAGGCAAACTTCCATTTTTGAGTTGTTTTCTTCACATGAAATTAAAATGATAGTTTATTGTATTCTGCAACCTTCAATCAATCTAGTGTGTGATGATTACTCTAACAATGCCTGTGTTGGATCACTATCAGATTTCGTTCTTCCATAAAAATGAATCCCTTCACAAAAGCATACCTTGAAAAACTTGAGTTCCCTCCAGGAGCACCTGCCTCATCTCTCCGGTAAATCCTCTCAGTCAAGATGCCTATCCCTTCTTTAAGTCCAACCATTTTCTTACATTTCTAAAAAAAAAAAAATCCCCTCTGACTTTCGTTCGTAGATTAAGATTTACCTTATTAGTTCTTGCATTACTCAGGTCTGCCTCTTGTCCATTATAATTACAGAACATCGTTGGAAACTACGAACTCTGTAGATCATAATAAGGAAAATTTGTAGCTTAGTAGTTTTTTATCGGTATTTTTGCAATAATAAAAAAGTATTTTTGAAATACTGTTACACTCAAAACAATATTTTTAGTTCTCGTTTCCCTTTGAATGTCTATACATTCCGTCCGGACCATTGGCGATGTGTAATATATATTCTTTCTCTTCCAAGTTTTATAACTCTCCCTTTTTGGCATCGCGGCTGCACGTTAAAAAGGATTCTATTTTGTTTCACAGAAGTCTCATTTCATAATCCGTTTGCATTACACAACACAGAAACATTTTCAAATAGATTCTGTTTTTCCAGTAGTATCAAAAATACAATTTATCAGTTTTATCTTTTCCTGCCTTTAATATCTTTTAAATAGGAGTTTGTAATAAAATTTCGCCCACTCGTATTTTGAGGCAATTTTTTGTTTGCACAGTTCATGGAATTTACTCTCAAAGTTAAGCTCTAATTGCAGCAATAAAAGTCAGTGTTATGCATACCCATTGCTTCATCGGATACTAAAAATAAACTTTTCAACATTTATGTAAATCGCAGAAAAAGAAAATGAATAATCCCTCTGTCTTTATGGTTCTCGTTTAGCGCGCTTGTGCTTGCATATGTGTATTTATATATATATATATATATATATATATATATATATATATATATATATATATATATATATATATATATATATATACTATATATATATATAATACATACATATATATATATATATACTGTATATCAATATAATATATATATATATATATATATATATATATATATATATATATATATATATATATATACATATATATATATATAATAATAATAATAATAATAATAATAATAATAATAATAATAATAATAAAAGAGAGAGAGACACATATTACCTAAACTGTAAAATCTGGATTTACGTTTCTTGTTTTCAACTGTATAAAAGTACTTTCTCCTCTCTCTTTCTTCTATGAGCTGTATAGATTTAAGGAGCATTTTTTAAGATTTTATGAGAAGAACATTTTTCCCGGGAAATCAATTGTCGGTTTTAATGTACATCAGGTAACAGACTGTAGGTAAATATGTAGAGTAAAAGTGTATATATTTATTCTTTTCGTTTTGGTTCATCCCATGGTATTCGAAATTACCCTCCCTCTGAAATGCGGCATTCATATTGAAAAGCATTTCTTGATTCAATTTAGAATTTGTTATCAAATATTTTCCTGTCGAGTAGGCAAAGTGGAAAGGTTACGTATAATGATAAGAACATTTCAATATCGCTTTCATGAGTCTGTAATTCCTGTTGACAGACAGTCGTAGGATATAACTTAATATATATACATTTTTTTTAATAAACATTCTGTTTTTTATGACGAGATGAATCTAGCGTAAAGATTTCCTCGGTCGATTTGGAAATCAACGAACCAAACTTTTCATACTTAAACCCACGACGATGATGGAAGAGAAGAGGGTCGCTGGAGGACAATGGAGGAGACGGAGAGGGAGGGAAGGGGAGGAAGAGAGGGTCTGGTTAAAGTGAGGGTTGAAAAGAAGGATCACAAAGAGAAAGGAAATGTGAGTTGAGAAAATGAGGCATATGAGGTGGAAAAGTATATATATATATATATATATATATATATATATATATATATATATATATATATATATATATATATATATATATATATATATATATATATATATATATATATATAAAGTCGTCGTGACTGGGGTAGACTCGGGGAATCTCAGTATACTGATGAATTTCAGAACGAAGAACATCCAAAGCATATTTTTACTCTTTATTTTTGACGTTTCGGTACAAGTCTGGTACCATTTTCGAAAAATCAGGTGAAATGAGCAAAAGACATGGGTTGGTAAAAGTATATACAATATCACAATCACAAATACAATAAAGGTCGGAAGATTAAAAAAAAAACTAAAAGAAAAATATGTATATATATATACACACACATACTGTATGTATAGTATTTTGCCGTTGCCAAGCCATTTCGCCTAACTTAGGGTGCCTCGAGAAAAAGCACTGCCACATTCATGTTTTAACTACTAAAACGTGGACGAACCCTATATGCAGAAACTTTTTTTATAATATTAGCTGCATTATCACCGACACAGAGAGCTCATCAGCAGTGCATCTAACCTCCTACTCCTATCCACATGCACATTTAATAGATTTTATTTTAAGGCCTTCCATTTCTGATAACTCATTCACACCATCCGTACTTCACTTTCTAGGTTGTTCATTTTCCTTCGCAGCATTTTCAAATTATACAACACTTACTCCCAGCTTTCCCTTCTTACAAGTGCTTTCAAACTCTTTCATATGTTTCTACAGTTTAACTTCGTTATCCTATCAGCCATTGAAACACTTCCCGCAGGACCCATATTTTTATCCCACAGTTTCGTCCCTACTACTTCTTCTACCCTTTCTGTGACTTCTTGCATCACTTCATCCGTAATGATAAACAGGAACTAAATATCCCACGTTCTTGTCTCATCTCCAGTTCTTTATCAGAACAGGCACTACTCAGCCCACACATTCCAACGCACTCTTCACGTCTACTGTCATAAAAAATTTTTTTTGCTCCAGTACCCATCTTGAATAGCATACATCCTCAACGCCCTCCACATTGCCTCGCCAGTAATTGTGATAAGCTTTTTCTAGGCTCATATATGCCACATACAACTTTTTCCATTTACTTTCAGACTTCCCACATTACTGTTTCATAACGAACACATAAGTCACACACCCTTTTGTTAAACCTCACATTTCTCTTCTTCTATCATTCCTTCTGCCAGCTGTCTTACTTGATCAGATTCTTACAGTCCCCTGTATCACATTTTCTTTTATAACCCGGTACAATTACTGTCGCCCATTTCTTCAGACCCTTCCTCTCAGCCAGACACACCTTACAGCCACTCAGTCACTCTAATGCCACCGTACTGCTGCATTTCACATGTGATTCCATCTACTCCAGGTGACTTTCCATTCTTCTGTCAGGTAACTGCCTTTCTTATGTACTCAGAATCCACATTTATTATTTGGATTTTTTCACTCTTTTTTTATTCCTAAACTTCTCATTTCTTCATCCACCACTCAATGATTTCATTTCCTCTTCGTATCTTCCTATACTCATTAACACTCTCCATTGTGGCCTAGTCATGGAATTTTACAAACCCCTCATCTATACCTTCCACCTCTGCGTCCTTAACCCTATCCACAGTTCATCCATTTTCTCATTATATGCTTTCCTTGCTTCCTTCTTCTCAGACTCACTTGCCTTCATTATATGTACAGTCACATTTTCATCCCTTATTTCCAACTTCAGTTTGTATCATCTTAGATTGTTCTTCAACGAAATATATACCAGCCACTCCTCTTCCCACCATCACACCAATCAACATTTTTCACATTCTTTTAACACGTCTTTTAGGTCGAAACTTTACCCGTATGATGAAAGGGTTAGACAGGTTATCATCTTCCGTTATTTTACGTCCACTCCTCTTCCCCTTTTCTTTAATATCTGCATCTATCTTCTCCCGTTCCATATGCAAATGACGAGGTATTGTGGCTCAGATTTTTCAGAGAGTAGCTTCATTTTTTAACTAACTTTTGTCGGCTTTCTTTCTCATTGGAGGTTGCAGAAGGTTTGGAAATACAAAGAAGTAATTTCGGTTCGAATTGATTAAGTTTTTCATTCCCTCGAAAGTGGAAAGAAACAGGTGATTAGAAATAAAGTTCTTGAAGTTAAAAGCTTTCAGAGAACATCCGTTTTTATTCTGAGTTGAAGAATCACATTCAATAATTCTATCAACCTACGCATCAAATACCGACAAGTTCTGATATTAAGAAACGGAATAACACCTTACTCAGGAAAAAGAAAATAGTGGTATCCTGTACAGGAAGATAGTTACAAGTCAGCTTCTTAGAAAAGGAGAATTTATATGTACTTACTGTCTTTAACATAGACGCCTAAAAAGATTCATCAGTTGTTTACTAGGTTCATAAACGTTGCAGTAAGTTTGCGCATAGCTAAGTCATTACATAAGTAAAGTTTCACAATCACACACCCCACATACATATAGGTGTAACACACACACACACACACACACACACACACATATATATATATATATATATATATATATATATATATATATATATATATATATATATATATATATATATATATATATATATAAATTGTGAGTGTGTATATATAGATGAAAACTTGCATGCAATTTGATTTGGTTGGAAGCTACCAGAAAGTAACTAGGATTAGTTTACGTGTTTTTGGATCTATTGATTAAGTGAAGTTTATAGCAGCAACAACAACTTATAATGCTTATTTCCGTTCCTAACTCTTGTAATCCCGTCATCAGCTCTGCTCTTACTGACGTCGGAACTCCGAAATTGAGATCGCCAAAGTTCTTAATCTATCTATTAAAGTTTTGCGTAAGTCATGATATCTTTTCAGCATTGGTTAGGAGGAGGATGCATGCATGGTTGGGGGTGTTTCAAAAACTTCCTGAATACTTTTATGTCCATCGGATTACTTCAGTTTTAAAGTAAAAACAGCTTGAAATATCAGCTGCCAAAGTCTCTGAGATTTTTCCAGAGTGATTCCGACCGAAAAACGTATTGAGGGAAACTCATGAATTTCTCTTGCGAGATGGCCATAGGCATCGGACAATGACCAGTCCAGGACATTTTAGCGACCGTTTGATTACGGACACGTGTAACTCGCAGGTGGAGTTTGGCGTGTCTGTCTCGTATGAAGTTGGGAGCTATTAAAGTCCTTATAGCTTTCAAGCCAACCTTCTCCTATACGGCATCCATGGTGTTTTGATGAACGGATTTATTGTAACTTTATCACTGCTGCGTATTGACGGACAAACATTGAACGGTTAAGTCTTGTTTCAATTGCAATACAATTCGTGTTTAGCCTGTCCAGCCCCTTTTGTTTTGTCTTGGCAATATCTGCAATATGTCTAATGTAGAATAGTCTTTCCCTTTTGTAAGGTATTGTTTTTCCCTTTGCTAATTTGACAATTTATTTGTCAATAATGGAATGATTTAAAGTATATCGTATTCTGTATTCATTCATATTTTCATGGTATTCATATGCATGAAAAATATTCCAGAGCACTTCCAGTATTTCATTTTGGAATAACATAAACGCTGAAATTCTCACAAGTTACGAATGAAGTTTGTTAACGCAGATCTATTGTAGACCTTCATGTAATTTGCTATTTTATTCTGTACTGTGAAAATCGTTGTATGATGCGAGGAAAGGTAAGAAATAAAAAGAAAGGCTAGACAAAGTTAATTTTTACGATTAATAATTGATTACTGAGTAAGACAATGACCTTGATCCTTACTACCAGTTGCATAGTAAATGTTTTGGCAGATATTCCTCCGACCATGCCACAGTCGCGTGCAGATGCTAATGGAGACATTCAGGATCCTGTGTCGCCCAGGCTGAGGTCACTGGTCATGTAAACAGAATTTTCCTTCCTCCAGAATTTGTCTCTTTAACTCTGGGATGCAGTATGCGGAAACAGTTCGCAAACTTGGTGGCGATGTGGTGATTTCATCTGCCCACATTGCTGATTATCGAATGCTATTCATTTGATATGCTTAGCGTTAATCGGCCGTTCTTCCGAATCATAATGAGTAATGATAAGTCATTTCAGATATTAATGATATGAAAGGAACAAAATCGAGGCGATTAATAATAATAGTTCGTAATCCTTATTATTATCATCATTAAATTTGAAAAATGGGAAAATGGAAATTGTTGATGTTCGATTAAACTGGCTCTCGGCCAATACGGGCACTTGCTCTTACAGAAAATGAAATAAATAAAAAAAAATTGGTAAATCAGAAAAACAGTCAACTCAAAAAGTACATAGTAACGTGTCTTCAACCATATCCTTCCTCTCCCCCTGTTCCAGTGACTACCACTCGTTCCTTTTAGTCTTTTATCATCTCTTTCCTGCTATGGCTAATTAGGAAGCCCTAGTTGCGTCTGTGTAAAACTTGGGTATGAAAACATTGTGAGATTCGCGTTCTTTCTCGGGTAGCTCTTAATGGAATAAAAATACCGAGAGCTTAGAATTTTCCAGGTGGCGATTTCCTCACTGGCCTTCCAAACATTTTTCCGTTCTTCTCTCCTTTTCTTTCACTCTCCTCCTCCTTTCTTCACTTTCTTTTTCCTTGTCACCCAGAGGAAAGCGATTACGGAAACTTTCCATTTGCGCTGTTCGGGGCGACGTCTAAAGATGAAGAAAGATAATTTAAAGCAAGACTTCGTGCTTACTTACCTCTAAACAAACGGAATAAAAACCTGTTTGGCTTTTACCACAGGAAAATGAGACTTCAGAAGGGTCCCAAGTTTTATTTGTCTTTACGAGCGCTAATTATGGCTGTCCTGCTGGCTCACATAAAATATAAGCTTATTTTGTATCATCCTCAGTTTTGCTTTAATGTGAATGCCGTATTGACTTTGATTCAATCTGATAATTCTGTCCTTCATTGTTGCCAGAAATGCTGTTACCATTCATCTGTTTTATTTTTTAAATAGGCCTAAGACCAGCAACCAGTAGGCCATAGAATAAACAACCCAATCAAATTGCGTAAATCTAGAATAGTATCAAAATATTTCTGGAGATTGTATGTAGTGATAATCTTATTTTTGTGCAACTCTTCTCTGAGACTTCCTTCATTTTTGTAAACTGTTACCTACAAGCCATCTTGCCTCCTCTGGCTTTTGTTTACAGTAGTTAGTGTTTTCCATCGAGCTTGAATTATTGATGTATTCCAATTAGCTGTGTGACAGACAACTAATAGCCAACTTTGTTCTGTTCGTTGGTTTTCGTTGCTCATAACCGTATTAGGAAATTCTTTATGCAATTTCATATGAAAATTTAGTAAACGCCGTGAGTAAGAGGTCTGTTTTAAAATGTCATCTTCACGGAAAACACCTCAAGTAAATTTATTTTTCTAGGCAGTCAAATTTTATATTCACTGCATGTACACGCACACACTCTCACACACACGCACATACATGCATGTTTATATATATATATATATATATATATATATATATATATATATATATATATATATATATATATATATATATATATATATACATACACATTGTCATTTGAAGTGATCAAGTACCTGGTTATTACACAAATATTAAAACCAAAAATTTACCTCACTTCAGCCAGATACCTGAAACCTCATAACAATAATATTAAGACTGAACACTCTAAAGGTAACAGTGATCCCTTAAAACTTGCTTAACACTTTAAAAATCAACCTAAGTTTATCAAGTTATGGGTGGGGTAACAACTGTTAATAAGCAAATAAACTAGGGGAAAAAGAGCATCACTCCATCAAACGCTATATTTCGCTGGTTTTGATTCACTTTGACAAAATCAAAGGAGAACATTACAGATATATCACTTACCTTGTACACACACACACACACACACACACACACACACACACACACACACAAAATCCCTAATCGCTGGTGGTCAAAATGAAACACTGTGCTTTTAAAACTTTAAACAAACAAATTTATTTCTAAGTTCAAAAGTTATAATTAGAGTTCACAATCCCAAAAAGATTTACTATTACTTGATAATAATATAAGTTTTAATTAATTCTTAAACAAGTTTAATTTACAAAACTTTAATTTATCAAGAAATTAAGTTAACTGAGCAAAATTCAGACTATTAAGATTCATTCCAAATTTGAAAAAGAAATCTCAAGAAGTGGAAATCAGCACAAATATTCAGTGTTAAAGTATCAACACATAATTTTGGGTAACACTGTGAAATTATAAGCACATGAGCACTTGTGGATAATATAAAAACAAGGGCATATTAAAAATTAATATGCAGCAGAAAATATACCAACAGCAATTTCACTAAGACAAAATCTGTTTAAAGATTATATCTATCTCAAAATGATTACATCCACTTTTTAAAAGATCATATTCACCTCTTACCAAAATCATAAATTGACTTTTTACCAAAACCACTCCAGTTTTTACCATGGTAAAAAACAAGCAAATAACACATTACCTTACTCCTCCTTGCATTCCATTACACAATTCCTTATTCTTCAGTAAATACACTTTACAATGCCTGTACAATGCAAGTATTTTTAACCACTCACAAAATTTATAAGTATTATGGGAGAGCAACCATAGTTTTACAACCTTCTGTATAAGGATTGGTTGACAGAGAGAGAGAGAGAGAGAGAGAGAGAGAGAGAGAGAGAGAGAGAGAGAGAGAGAGAGAGAGAGAAATTTCCACTTTATCCCACCAATTCTACCTAACTCTCCGTTCCACCAACGGCTGTTATGACTCCAAACCTGGGTTACCAGTTGGTCATTTAAAGAAAGAGGTTACACTGACAGAATCTGAGAATAAATTGAGTTCCTCTCTACACTGAACAAATAGAACACAGAATTACGTCTTCTGTAGAAAAAACAGCCTATTCTTGGATTTATTCTTTGGCTCAGAAAGCACTATATGTTTTACCCTTTTATCTTAATGATTGACAGCTAACTTCTTGCCTCGACACTTGTCCAAACAAAACATACAGTAGGTCTCTGAACGAGTCTCGGCTATCAACCTCTCTCTCACATTCCCACTTCCTGGGCGGCCAAGCACAGCGGTGTAAACATGACCATAGGATGTGTCTTTTGGTCTGGTCACAAAAATAGCTCTCTTTACCAAATTTGAAACTCTAAATCCCACGAAACACAACATATTACGAACACAAAAGAATACTTAACATATTTAAGCATTGCACAACAATACTCATAGTACAACATCACCTCATTGTACTTCACGACACATGAAATATCTGAAAGAAAATTTACATCACTGAAAGAAAAATCATATAAAAAATTCAGACCACATAACAAAAAATACAAAACACACATTACTTTTACAAAACATTCACATATTATAATAACATATACATATACTGGATGTATATATATATATACTGTGTATATATATGTATATATATACATATGTAATTTTTTTCTCCAAACATTGAAAACAGTCATATATAGTCAAAACGGTGTTGGGTAACTCCTTTGTTTGCATAAAATTCAGTAGGTCTAAAGTATTATTGATGCAAATGTAATGTGCTGAATCTTTAAGGGTTGATTATTAGAATGCCTTCATTGATGGACTGTATTTTTCTTAAGTTTTAATTCTCTCCCTTCCTTCGGAAAAACCTTCTCTCAAGAACGTAATACATAGTTAGCCATGGTTAGAGAAATATGTTTTGTGTGAACGAAAATATGAAATGAAGTTAGTTGCTTATGTCAAGAAAGGGTTTTCGACTTATTATTAACCATTTCGTTACTCAGTCAACTCACTTCCAGGTACAGAATTCACTGGCTTAATAAACAGAGGTGCAATGTAATGTTCAGTAAGAAAAACTGAATCATTCCATGCCCTCCGAATGGGATCGATCTTGAGTCTCTCAAGTGAGGCTGCCTTGATAACCATAATACTACAATGGCCACACGCGCACGCACACGTCTGTATACACACTCATACATACATATCCATATATATATATATATATATATATATATATATATATATATACATATATATATATATATACTATATATATGTGTGTGTGTTTAAAAATGTGTGTGTGTGTGTGTGTGTATATGTATATATATATATATATATATATATATATATATATATATATATATATATATATATATATATATATATATATATTGTGCAATTGGAACTTCAAACGTTTAACCCTTTGATTACGGCCGAGATGAGACCTCACACTTACCACAATCCGGAGGGTTTTCAGACGGTAGTCACCCGTAGCATGCTACCAGACGCACGAAATCGTAAACAATCATTGTAATAGCGTTTGTATTTGTTGTTTTGCTGCAAATTAACCTGTTTTATTTATATGATAATATTGTGATAGTAGCGATCCGTGATATAGATATTATGCAATTAATGTAACAACACAAATAAATAAACATAGGATAAGTACTATATATCGGGGTTTAGTGTTGCCAGAGGTATAAGCACTGCACTGATTGAGGATGACAGTTCTTTTTTTTTTTGTCATTTTCTCTAATTCTGTTTGAATCCGTAAAGGACAGCTACATCACAGTTGTGTATTATAGTTAAAAATTATTTGTATATTCGTCAGAAAACTAATCATAAAGAATGTTCATCATTTTTATGGTTCCGCTTACTATTCCACTAGCTGGGCAAAAAAAATGAGAGAGAGAGAGAGAGAGAGAGAGAGAGAGAGAGAGAGAGGCGTGACAGAATAAAAATTTTTACCTATGATTTATTCCTTCTAATTGTACATCAATAACATTGGAGAGTAAGTAGACACAATCACAATATTGGTTGCAATATTAACCACATTTCTGGGTAATATTTTTATCAATGATCAAGCACCCAGCTGACAAGGGATACGCAATCTAGAAATTCAGATGAATTCTGCAGTGTTTGAAAAATGGTTTAAAACCCAGCTTCTTCCCAATATAGGGCCATCTGCCATCATAGTGTTGGATAACGCTTCTTATCATTCAGTTCGAATTAATAAACCTCCGACAATGTCTGCCAAAAAGGATGAAGTTAAAGACTGGCTAATAAAAATTAGTAAAGTTGCAAAGACATTCATGTAAAGAAAATGATTACGTGATTGACAGACTGGCAAGAGATCATGGACATAGTGGTTAGGCTGCCTACATATCACTGCCAGTATAATGCAACAGAACTGATATGGGCGCAGGTGAAATCATACGTGGCAAAGAAGAATCATTTTAAAAATCAGACCTGCTTCCTTTGGTCAAAGAAGCAATTGAATCCATATCTTCTGACAACTGGGCTAATGATGTGAGACATGCCGAAGATATAAAAAGAGATGACGCTTCAAGAGATGTTTGCATTGATAAATATATAGATTCTTTTGTTATCGATGTAGCATCCTCTGACGAGGATTTTTCATAAGTAATGTCTCCTCATACTTCGATTGTAAATAAATTTATTGCTTTCCCTTGTTGTGTGATATCCTGTTGAACACTGAAATTGAAATAAATTGAAATATAGATCTGTTTTTTTCGACAGAAAGTGGCAGAAATATCTTTAAAAATCTACATATAACAGAAATGCCACAGCAGTGATGAGTATCATATGACAGTGCTTTAAAAGCACAGGTAAATCTAATACTGTATAAATGTAATATATATATATATATATATATATATATATATATATATATA
The DNA here is from genome assembly GCF_040412425.1 of Macrobrachium rosenbergii. Classification (NCBI taxonomy): domain Eukaryota; kingdom Metazoa; phylum Arthropoda; class Malacostraca; order Decapoda; family Palaemonidae; genus Macrobrachium; species Macrobrachium rosenbergii. The sequence continues at coordinate 37,106,737 of NC_089745.1, forward strand.
TATATATATATATATAATTGTGATATAGTTGATATTTTGAGCTTTTGAATTGCTTTCTTTTTCGTGCATGCCGTAATCCGTCTTTACCTTCCTTGTATCAAGGTTGAATTTTCACTGTACAGCTATAAAATAGCTCATAATAAACATTCTTTAAATATTGTTACACAGTATATATATATATATATATATATATATATATATATATATATATATATATATATATATATATATATATATATATATATATATGGGTGTAACAATATTTAAAGAATATTTATTATGAGCTATTTTATAGCTGCACAGTGAAAATTCAACCTTGATACAGCAAGGAGGTAAAGACGGATCACGGCATACACGAAAGAAAACAATTCAAAAGCTCAAAACTATATCACAATTATATGACTTCGATAACAGCAGCAAAGGAACAGTAATAAAAAACTATAGTAGATGACGTAACTCAAGAACATTGCTCAGTACAGCATCCAAATAAACAAAACTGAAAATGAAAGCACATCTAGGTTTCCAAATTTCTTGCATCTATCATTTTCATATATTGAATTTTTTTTTTTTTTTATCTAAAATTTAAGTGGGACAACAAAACTTCATTCAGAACTTTCTATTATAGTACACGTGCTTGATAACAGGCGCAAACAATGAGAGCTTGAAGTCAGAAGGTTAATGGTCAGTTTAAGAGGGCAAAGTCTCTTCCTAAAACGGTCGTACTATAGTAACCCCGCCTTTCTTGTTTACTTGCTAACCTTGTTTACTCTTATTCAGTTTTCATCCTCTGACTTTACTACTGAAGGTAATCTATTTCTTGTTTTGTCATTGTCATTTTTCAATCTTTAAAGCATTTTAATTTTGTAAGCTCTGTTGTCAGTTTTAATTAGTGTTTTTGTATCTTTTAGCCAGAAAAGATGGGATATGGTGATCCCTGAAGCGCACCTATTAATAAATATATCAATGATGAGCTGACTGTTCTTCCTATCCGTACTCCCTACTATATATATGCATATATGTATATATGTATATATATATATATATATATATATATATATATATATATATATATGTATATGTATATATATATATATATATATATATATATATATATATATATATATATATATATATATATATATATATTTCTTTATCTATGCATCTATCTCTGTGTCTAACTATCTGTTAATACACACACTAACACACACATATATGTATACATACGTATATATTAACTTTATCACATACACAAT